>NC_092037.1:32749287-32995708 GCF_003086295.3 Arachis hypogaea
TGATTTATGAATAAAACATAAAATAAAGATAGAGATACTTATGCAATTCATTGGTGAAAATTTCAGATAAGCATATGCAGATGCTTTGGCCCTTCCGTCTCTCTGCTTTCCTACTGTCTTCATCCAATCCTTCTTACTCCTTTCCATGGCAAGCTGTATGTTGGGCATCACCGTTGTCAATGGCTACAGTCCCGTCCTCTCAGTGAAAATGTTCAACGTGCTCTGTCACAGCACGGCTAATCATCTGTCGATTCTCAATCAGGTTAGAATAGAATCCAGTGATTCTTTTGCGTCTGTCACTAACGCCCAGCCTTCAGGAGTTTGAAGCTCGTCACAGTCATTCAATCCTTGAATCCTACTCAGAATACCACAGACAAGGTTTAGACCTTCCGGATTCTCTTGAATGCCACCATCAATTCTAGCTTATACCATGAAGATTCCGATTAAGAAATCCAAGAGATAAACATTCAAGCCTTGTTTGCTTGTAGAACGGAAGTGGTTGTCAGGCACGCGTTCATAAGTGAGAATGATGATGAGCGTCACATAATCATCACATTCATCATGTTCTTGGGTGCGAATGAATATCTTAGAACAAGAATAAGCTGAATTGAATAGAAGAACAATAGTAATTGCATTAATACTCGAGGTACAGCAAAGCTCCATACCTTAATCTATGGTGTGTAGAAACTCCACCGTTGAAAATACATAAGAACAAGGTCTAGGCATGGCCAAATGGCCAGCCTCCTAAAGAGGGTTCAATCATAAAAACATGATCAAAAGATTCAAGTGATCAAAAGACCTATAATACAATAGCAAAAGGTCCTACTTATAGAGAACTAGTAGCTAGGGTTTATAGAATTGAGTAAATGACATAAAAATCCACTTCCGGGCCCACTTGGTGTGTGCTTGGGCTGAGCATTGAAGCATTTTCGTGTAGAGACTCTTCTTGGAGTTAAACGCCAGCTTTTGTGCCAGTTTGGGCGTTTAACTCCTATTCTTGTGCCAGTTCCGGCGTTTTACGCCAGAATTATTGAGCTGATTGGAACGCCTGTTTGGTCCATCAAATCTCGAACAAAGTATAGATTATTATACATTGCTGGAAAGCCCAGGATGTCTATTTTCCAACGCAGTTGAGAGCGCGCCAATTGGGCTTCTGTAGTTCCAGAAAATCTACTTCGAGTGTAGGGAGGTCAGAATCCAACAGCATCTGCAGTCCTTTTCAGCCTCTGAATCAGATTTTTGCTCAGGTCCCTCAATTTCAGCCAGAAAATACCTGAAATCACAGAAAAACACACAAACTCATAGTAAAGTCCAGAAAAGTGAATTTTAACTAAAAACTAATAAAAATATAATAAAAACTAACTAAAACATACTAAAAACAATGCCAAAAAGCGTATAAATTATCCGTTCATCAAACCTGTGATGAAGAAGAAATATTGGGAGTTGAAATAATAATAAAAATTCCTAATTTCTAAAAATCCTAATCCTGATCCTAAGAGAGAGGAGAGAACCTGCCTCACTGAAAACTACATCTAAACTATGAAAAAAATGCTCTCTGAAATTCGCTCCCCATTCCTTCACTTTACAGCCCTTGGTCTGTGTTTTCTGGGCTTGGATCTGGGCCAAAAGAGCCCATAAACTGCTGGGGACAAGATCTGTAATTTCTGGTGCGTAGCCTCTGTCACGCGTCCGCGTGGGTCACGCGGTCGCGTCATTTGGAGTTTTCCTTGTCACGCGGTCGCTTCAGTCATGCGTCCGCATCATATGCATTTCGCTTATGGCGCGTGATCGCGTCAATCACGCAGTCGCGTCACTGCCATTTCGCGCTGGCATGCTGCCGCGTCGTCCATGCGTTCGCGTCGCTACCAGTTTCTTCAAAAACTACATATTGCGCTTTTCTTCCATTTTTGTATGTCTCCTTTCCATCCTTTAAATCATTCCTGTCTTAGAAGATCTGAAAATACTTAACATACGAGTCACGGCATCGAATGGCAATAAAAGGTAATTAAAATTAATATTTTTAAAGCCTAGGAAACATGTTTTTCACATACATCACATAATAAGGAAGGGGAAGTAAAACCATGCAATTTCACATGCATAAGTGGGTGAAGGATTGAATAATTCACTTAAATTCAGCACATAATATATCATAAAATATGAGTTTATCACTCCACTTCAAAGATTATCTGACAAACATAAAAATCATGGAGGGGATGGAATTTGAATCTGGTCTCTAAAACTCATTAGAAGAAATTGATCAATCAAAAATTAAGTTTCTCCTAAAACAAAATGTTTTGACTTTTAAACTTAGTGTAATACACTAATACCCTTACTACCAGAATGTCACGATTCTAACTGCACCACTCTGATAACGAGGATATTACGGCCATTTCTATATATTTAATAACAAAGTAGGAGCCTTTACCTGAAATTTTTAGGAACTTGTTCATACCCTGGGTCAAGCTGTCCGACCCGGGATGTTCTACTGACAAATCGACCGATCTCTTCAGGTCAGGATAATCTGACCTCTTCTCAAAGAGCTTGGCCAAATCACCAGGAAGAGTCCAAAAAGGGCCAACAGAGAAACACGACCCAAATCCTAAGGCAGTCCAAGCCTATAAAGATAAGGGCGGTTCCCTTGAGGATAAGATAACATCACTCAAAGATAAGATAAGATAAGATAAAATAACTATCTTATCTCCAGAAAGGTCATTCCACACCATTATAAATACACTGGAGCACCCAGGTATAACTCATACTCTTATTCTATTAACAACCTGTTTAATACCCTTGCTAACTTAAGCATCGGAGTCCCTTGCAGGTACCACCACCCTCCGGTGACAAAGGATCAGCAGCATTGACAATCCAACAAATCGGACGCGGCAGCTCCGGTCACCACCTATACGCCGGGCACGTCATCTCCAACCAGCACAGAAGATCTCGACCGAGATTGACCTACAGTTTCAGGTAACCCTCGGAATATTGGCGCCGTTGTCGGGGACCTGGAAGTCATCTCATCATCATGGCGGACGACCATGACAATGAACATAATTTAGATCTAGAGGATAGAACGCAGCACAAAAATGCGGACACTACACCAAAGGATACTCCTCAACTTAACAATAAAAAGAATTCTCCAAACACGAGAGCTATGGAGGCGCTTCAAGACCATTTAAAATAACTTGAAGAAGAAGCCCTACGTCAACGAGAGGTTGAGAAAGACCTACAAAAGGAAATAAGGCGAAACTGGAAACTGGAGAACAAACTCCCAAAACTCGAAACCGATCTCAAGACCAAAGCCAACCGATCCCATCACGAGGATAGCTCCCGCAAGGAACAAAATCCATTCACCAAGGAGATCATGAAGACCAAAATTCCAAAAGACTTTAAACTTCCCGGATATGACTTTGTACGATGGCACTACAGATCCCGGACATCATCTCAGCATTTTCAGAAGTAGAATGTACCTCACCGACGGCACAGATGCAGTTTGTTGCAAAGCATTTCTGACTACTTTAACAAAGACGGCAATTAGATGGTTCGACAATCTACCTCCTAGGTCCATCTCGAGTTTCGACGACTTAGCCAAGAAGTTTTTGGCCAGATTCTCCATCCAAAAAGACAAGGCTAAGCACGCCTCCAGTCTATTAGGAATCAAGCAAGGAGAACGGGAAAGTCTTCACAACTACATGGAAAGATTCAACAAAACGTGTCTGGACATACAGAACTTACCAACAGAGGCTGCCATTATGGGCCTCATTAACGGTTTGCGAGAGGGACCTTTTAGCCAATCTATATTGAAAAAACACCCCACATCTCTGAACGATGTACAAGAACGAACGGAGAAGTACATCAACATGGAGGAAAACTCTCGACAGGGAGAGATCTCAAAATCTGGATTCACCTATCCTTCTCGGGACAAGGACAAAGAGTCCAAAAAGAAGGAAGATCGACATGGAAAAAAAATCAAAAATACCATAATTAGATCCCTCTTTAGGTGTCCCTTGTGGATGTCTACAGAGAGGTTTGTGATGAGCGGATAATTTATACGCTTTTTGGCATTGTTTTTAGTATGTTTTTAGTATGTTTTAGTTAGTTTTTAGTATATTTTTATTAGTTTTTAGTTAAAATTCACTTTTCTGGACTTTACTATGAGTTTGTATGTTTTTCTGTGATTTCAGGTATTTTCTGGCTGAAATTGAGGGACCTGAGCAAAAATCTGATTCAGAGGCTGAAAAGGACTGCAGATGCTGTTGGATTCTGACCTCCCTGCACTCGAAGTAAATTTTCTAGAGCTACAGAAACCTAATTGGTGCGCTCTCAACTGCGTTGGAAAGTAGACATCCTGGGCTTTCCAGCAATATATAATAGTTCATACTGTGCTCGAGATTTGATGGCCCAAACTGGCGTTCCAAATCAGCTCAAAACTGCCCGGCGTTAAACGCCGGAACTGGCACAAGAATGGGAGTTAAACGCCCAAACTGGCACAAAAGCTGGCATTTAACTCCAAGAGAAGTCTCTACACGAAAATGCTTCAATGCTTAGCCCAAGCACACACCAAGTGGGCCCAGAAGTGGATTTTTATGTCATTTACTCATCCTTGTAAACCCTAGGCTACTAGTTCTCTACAAATAGGACCTTTTACTATTGTATTCTTATCTTGGTAGCTATCTTTATTCTTATGCTATCTTAGATCATGGGGGCTGGCCTCACGGCCATGCCTAGACCTTGTTCTTATGTATTTTCAATGGTGGAGTTTCTACACACCATAGATTAAGGTGTGGAGCTCTGCTGTACCTCGAGTATTAATGCAATTACTATTGTTCTTCTATTCAATTCAGCTTATTCTTGTTCTAAGATATTCATTTGCACCCAAGAACATGATGAATGTGATGATTATGTGACACTCATCATCATTCTCACGTATGAACGAGTGCCTGACAACCACTTCTGTTCTACAAGCAAACAAGGCTTGAATGTTTATCTCTTGGATCCCTTAATCGGAATTTTCGTGGTATAAGCTAGAATTTATGGCGGCATTCAAGAGAATTCGGAAGGTCTAAACCTTGTCTGTGGTATTCTGAGTAGGATTCAATGATTGAATGACTGGGAAGAGCTTCAAACTCCTGAAGGCTGGGCGTTAGTGACAGACGCAAAAGAATTAATGGATTCTATTCCAACCTGGTTGAGAACCGACAGATGATTAGCCGTGCCGTGACAGGGTGCGTAGAACATTTTCACTGAGAGGATGGGAGGTAGCCACTGACAACGGTGAAACCCTACATACAGCTTGCCATGGAAAGGAGTAAGAAGGATTAGATGAAGACAGTAGGAAAGCAGAGAGACAGAAGGGACAAAGCATCTCCATTCGCTTATCTGAAATTCTCACCAATGAATTACATAAGTATCTCTATCTTTATGCTTTATTCATATATCATCCATAACCATTTGAATCTGCCTGACTAAGATTTACAAGGTGACCATAGCTTGCTTCATACCAACAATCTCCGTGGGATCGACCCTTACTCGCAAAAGGTTTATTACTTTGACGACCCAGTGCACTTGCTGGTTAGTTGTGCGAAGTTGTGATAAAGAGTTGAGATTACAATTGTGCGTACCATGTTGATGGCGCCATTGATGATCACAATTTACGCACACCAGTTTGCCACACTGAAAAAATGCCTCTAGCTCGACCACTCAAAGGCAAAAAAGGAGGAGAAAATCGGACCGAATATTGTAAATATCATCGAATTTGTGGGCATCCCACCAACGAATGTTTTGACTTAAAGAATGTCATAGAAAAACTAGTAAGAGAAGAAAAATTAGATCGGTATCTGGCCACCCGGGACGATGAGCAAAGAAAAAGAAGAAGAGAAGAAGATGTCGGACGAACCGAGTGATCACCTCGTACACTAGAAAGACACGTCCACATGATACCCGGTGGATTTGCGGGGGGAGGAATCTCCAAATCATCTCGCAAAAGACATCTTAAAGAAGTATATCATGTTGAGGAGAAGGAGGAAACACCCGACATCCCCACGACGATCCCATGGTCATCACTGTTATATTGGCAAACACAAATCTCCACCGCACACTGATAGACCAAGGGAGCTCCGCCGACATCTTGTTCAAAACTGCCTTCGACAAGCTCGGCTTAGAAGAAAAAGAACTCAGAGCATATCCGAACAGCCTGTTCGAACTAGGAGACACCCTGGTTCAACCGCTTGGATACATCTCGCTCGCACAACCTTCGGAAAAGGAAACCAGTCAAGAACACTCAAAATATATTACATCGTGGTCGACGTAAGTTCAGCCTACAATGCCTTAATAGGTCGGACAACATTGAATCAGCTCGGTGCAATAGTCTCGACTCCACATCTATGCATAAAATTCCCAACTGCAGAAGGGATAGCTACAATAAAGGCATACCAGAAGACGGCACGCCCCTGTTACCATGAAATCCTAAACCTCATAGGCAGAGGAGAAGAATTCCACACAATCGAACTCCGGGGAGTGCAGAGACAGGAAGAAATCTGCCCACGACCCGAAGGGGAAATAGAGAAAGTCCAGATCGGGGACACACCAGACCAAACAACCAATATCGATACAATTCCAAAAGGAAACATAAAAGAATCACTCATACAGTTCTTGCGAGATAACGTCGACCTCTTTGCATGGAAGGCCACAGACATGCCCGTCATAGACTCCAAATTAATGTGCCACAAGCTAGCAGTCTACTCAGGATCTCGGCCACGACAACAGAGGCGTAGAAAGCTCGGACCAGAACACTCTCAAACTATGGAAGAGTAGGTACAAGCTCTACTAGAGGCAAGGTTCATACGAGAAGTCAAATACCCACTATGGCTAGCTAACGTCTTCTTGGTGAAAAAATCAAACGGGAAGTGGCGAACGTGCACCGACTACACTGATCTCAACAGAGCCTGCCCAAAAGATCCTTATCCACTCTCAAGTATCGACGCATTGGTCGATGCCTCCTCCGAATATAAATACCTTTCATTTATGGATGAATACTCGGGATACAATCAAATCCTAATGTATCCACCCGACCAAGAAAAAACTTCCTTCTTAACCCCAAAAGCAAACTACTGCTACATCGTCATGCCTTTCGGTCTTAAAAATGCAGGAGCTACTTACCAGAGATTAATGAATAAAGTCTTCACGGATCACATCAGAAAAATCATGGAAGTCTATGTGGACGATATGTTAATAAAGACACAAAATGAAGAGACGTTATTGTCCAACTTGAGCCAAGTATTCGACAATATAAGACGGTATGGCATGCGACTCAATCCTACAAAATGCACCTTCACAGTAGAAGCTGGCAAATTCTTGGGTTTTATGCTCACACAGAGAGGAATCGAGGCAAATCCGGATAAATATGGGCGATACTTGACATGAAGAGTCCGACTTGTGTCAAAGAGGTACAACAACTCAACGGGAGGTTGGTAGCCTTATCCAGATTTCTAGCCGGATCGGCAATAAGATCTCTTCCCTTCTACACCACTCTAAGGAAAGGAAAGAAGTTTGAATGGACAACGGAGTGCGAGCAAGCCTTCCAAGATTTCAAAATGTTCCTGGGACAGCCACCTATCCTAACTCGGCCACGGAAAGGAGAACCACTCATATTGTACCTCGTGGTAGGAAATTGGGCAGTAGCCTTAGCACTAGTTCGAGAATACGACAGTGGGCAACAACCCCTGTACTTCATCAGTAAAGCATTACAAGGATCCGAGCTGAACTACCCAAAAATAGAAAAGTTTGCCTATGCTCTCATACTAACATCTCGACGACTTCGTCCATACTTTCAAGCCCACACCATTAGGGTTCGGACCAACCAACCCATAAAAAGGATTTTACAGAAAACAGATCTGGCAGGTAGAATCTTGCAATGGGCAGTCGAGTTGTCCGAATTCGATCTCCAATATGAAGCTTGGACATCCATCAAATCACAATACCTGGCTGACTTCATTGCAGAATTTACAAACACACCAAAAATCCCCACAAAATGGAATCTCTACGTGGATGATTCCTCAAATAAAACTGGAAGCGGCGCGGGTGTAATAACTGAAAGCGACCAAGGAACCCGAATCGAACTCTCCCTCAAATTTGGGTTTCCTGCCTCAAACAACCAAACAGAATATGAGGTACTACTAGCTGGTTTGAAGCTGGCTAGGGAGGTTGGAGCTCAAAAGCTTATCATCTTCAGCGACTCACAAGTAGTCACTTCACAAATAGCAGGAAGCTACCAAGCCAAAGATCCCACCATGAAAAAGTACTTGGACAAAACCAGGGAACAGCTCAGACAACTCGAAGAATATGAAGTCCGTCACATACCCCGAGAGCAGAATGCCCGAGCTGACGCACTCTCAAAACTAGCCAGCACCAAACCAGGGGGCAACAATAGAAGCCTCATCCAAGAAATTCTGCAGAACCCATCAATTTTGGAAGAAGAAAAATTCCTAGCCATAACAGGTCAGGATCAAGGATGGATGACTCCCATAATTAATTACCTTAAAACAGAAACACTTCCCACAGAGGAAAAGGAGGCAAAAAGGTTAAAACGGAAAGCACAACACTACAATATCATAAACAACACTCTATACAAAAGAGGGATTTCAATACCATTATTAAAATGTGTGCCGACTTCCAATACAAAGAAAGTTATAGAAGAAGTACACAGTAGCATTTGCTGCAATCATCTTGGAGCACAAGCACTTACCAAAAAAGTACTCTGGGCAGAATTTTATTGGCCAACTCTACAAAAGGAAGCCACAGAGTTCGTAAAGATATCTCCACCATGTCAGAAACATGTCAACTTTCACATCGCCCCGCCGGAAGAACTCATCAGCGTAACCTCACCTTGGCCATTCGCAAAATGGGGACTCGACCTTCTTGGACCCTTCCCTCAGGAATCGGGACAAGTTAAATTCCTCATAGTAGGGGTAGACTATTTCACAAAGTGGATCGAGGCAGAACCCCTAGCCAATGCCACTGCTCAAAGAAGTCGAAAATTTCTATATAGGAACCCATACTCCATTACCACAGACAATTGTACTCAATTCACAGATGCAGGCTTCAGAAAGTTGGTGGCCGACTTGAATATAAAACAACAATTCACTTCCGTAGAACATCCCCAAGCCAATGGACAAGTTGAAGCTGCCAACAAAGTCATATTGGCTGGGCTGAAACAGAGATTACAGGACGCAAAGGGAGCATGGGCTGAGGAGCTCCCACAAGTCCTATGGGTATATCGAACAATGCCACATTCTACCACAAAGGAATCACCCTTCCGATTAGCGTACGGAATGGAGGCAATGATCCCAGTAGAGATTGAGGAAGGGTCACCTAGAGTGATCCACTATAGCGAAGAAGCCAACTTCCAACTTCAAAGGGAAGAACTCGACCTACTTCCAGAAGTCCAAGAAAGAGCTCGGATCAGGGAAGAAGCATTAAAACATTGAATGGCTTTGAGATACAATTAAAAGGTAGTACAGCGAGTTTTTGCTGAGAACGACCTCATCCTAATCCGAAATGACATCGGAACAACTCGACCTGGAGAAGGAAAGCTGGCAGCAAACTGGAAAGGATTCTACCGAGTCATAGAAGTACTTGGAAAGGGCTACTACAGACTGTCCGAACTCGATGGGCGAAAGCTTCCTAGGTCATGGTACGCCTGCAACTTGAGAAGGTACTACAGTTAGAGATGATAAAGGATCTTAGGATAAGGCGCACTCTTTTTCCTGAAAAGGTTTTTTAATGAGGCGCCAAGCCAAGACCTACAAATCACCCGACTTAGAGGGATAAAACTCCCGCATGTATATATTTGCATTTTCTTTTGAATAAAATCTGTTTAGATCTTCTACAAATGCTCAAGCCGCATTAATCTGAAACAGTCATCGTCCAATTATAAAGCTACAAATCGGTAGAAAGTGAAAATTAAATTCACTACACGATCACGATAAAGACCAAAGATGAAAACCAAATTCATTAAAAGGTCGACCAAACGAGGGTTAAACCCAATCTCTACAAAATCGACAAAGATGAAAACAGAATAATGCAAGAAGTTATAGAAAGTGATCCATAGAAAGGACCTGACGAGGTCCTAATAAAATGGATTGCTAAAAAATAACTTAAAGACTGGCTGACGTAAAGAAGTTGGACTAGTCGCAATAACCAAAGTTATAAGTAAATCCCTGGAAAAAGGTCTAGCCAGCCCTAAAAAGAGGATTACTATAACTTAGAAGTGCCCGACGTGATAAAGTCGGCCCAAAGCATAAAAGTTATAAAAGTAATCCCTGAAAGAGACCTGAACAAGGTCCAAGAATGAGGATTACAAAATAACTTAGAAGGGCCCGATGTGATGAAGTCGGCCCAAAACATAAAAGTTATAAAAGTAATCCCTGAAAGAGTCCTGAACAAGGTCCAAGAAAGAGGATTACAAAATAACTTAGAAGGGCCCGACATAATGAAGTCGGCCCAAAACATAGAAGTTATAAAAGTAATCCCTGAAAGAGACTTGAACAAAAGTCCAAAAAAGAGGATTACAAAAAATAACTTAGAAGAGACCGACATGATGAAGTTGACCCAAAACATAAAGCTACAAAAGTAAACCCTGAAAGAGACCTAAACAAGGTCCAAAAAAGAGGGTTACTAACAACTTGGACAAAACCGACATGACGAAATCGAAAACCTCAGTGTTATACAAAGTAATTCCTAATAAAGACCTGAACAAAGTCCAAACAAAACGAATTGCTGGAAATAACATCAGGCAAAGTAATCAAGCCAACCCAAAGAGGTCAGACAACGAAAAGTTCCAACACTCTCAAAACCTAGAAAGGTACCAAGACGAGTGTAGACAGACATGATATAAAGACATAAAGTTATAATAATAGCAAGCTTCAGAGGCCACTAAAATCAGCCCCAAAAGCTTGGAAACTACTTTGTTTTTTAAAATAAAGTTGCTAAACAAGCAACTAAAAGAGTATCAACAGTCAGCAAACATTATTTAAAAAATAAAGAGTTTCAAAGCCCACAAGCCGGGCTATCTACACAAGCAATTAGAAAATTCAGTTAACATCCGAAGGCTTCTCGACAGCATCAACACAGGGTGAGGGAGGGCGAGTCTGGAGAGGCACTGCATCCACTGTCCCATCATCTCTATTCAAGATTCGGCAATCAGGATCTAATTTGGGATGAACGACCTCAGAGGAAGGAGTTGAAGAAGTCGGCACAACAGAAGGTTTGGCGGCAAGCTCAAAAGGAGACTCAACATCATCATCATCAGGATCATCAGGGACAATCTTTCCATCCTTCACAACATTATCCAAACTGAATAGAGCAAGGTCGACCTCCGAGGCAAGAACCCGAACCTGCTCCTTCAGGTTCTCATAAGCAGCATTTACGCTGCCTACAAGGAGACCCTAGGGCTCGAAATAATCAACCTAGGCCGACTCTAACTCCTCTCTGAGACGCATCACTTCCCGGTAGGTCGTGACGTAGCTTTCTTTGTGCCTCAACGCCGTGTCTTCAGCCAACTGTACAGAAGCCGCCAAGGCAACGGAACTAGCCTTTTTACTCTCCAACTCCTTCTCCAGCTTGGTCACTTTCACTTGGAGTTCCTCCTTCAAACCCTTCATTCTGTCAAATTCCCGCTTAGCCTCCTCCATAAAGGCCTTGGTGGCGTGAAGAGGAAGATTTTGGGCAGTTCGGTACAGGGCAGCTTCCATATGTGTCATCTTAATGCTACTTCGAGTTATAAAATCTAGGTGATAAAGGAGAGAAATATCATCCATAGAGAGGGCACCATAAGGACCAATCTGCTGGTCGACAAATCCAATGGGGTCAAAATCAGGCACATCCAGATTGAAGGGTTCAACGGTTCGAGGTCTTTTGGAAGGAGGGACGGCCGTAGAAGAAACCACAGCAGTAGTAGAAGACTGTGGAGGATCCACTAAACGAACCCAAGGAGTAGGGATCATTCTCATCGGGCCAGGGGAACTCGGCACAAACGGCTTCAATGAGACTTGAGAGGACCCTTTCCCATCCGTCTTGGTTGAGATGTTCTGAGCTGCAGTAGCCTTTCTTGCCTTTTTGAAAGCTTTCATCGCATCATTATTCTTGGCCATCTCTGTAAGATAAAACCAGTAGTTTTACAAACCAGGAAAGAAGAATAAAGCAAAGTAAAAACAAGAAGCAATATATATCAAGTAATACCCAATGCCGCTCGGATGAGGGAGGGGTCCCCCAAAGATTTTTTAGTATCCAGATGAGGAGGTTCCCCCCAAAGGTCCTCCAAAACTGTTACAAAGGCCTACTCAATCTCGTCGAGCATTTTCCACGTATATCGGGATACTACTACATTCTGCTGCCAATGCAGAGGGAAGGATGGCTCATCATTCGCTTCCAGGAAAAAGGGGCGAGCTCCCTCAACAGCTCGAACCTTGAAGAAATAATTCTTGAAGTCCCTAAAGGACTCGTCATACATGGTAAAAACCTTATGTCCTTGTGCAGATCTAAAAGAAACCCACGTGGCTTTCTTTTTTGAAGAAATCCTGGGCTTAGTTAAAACAAACAAATAAAGGAAAAGAGTTTGAGAAGGGGTAACATCTAATTCTTGGCAAAGAAGCTGAAAAATCTTAATAAAGCCCCTGGAGTTCAGGTGAAGCTGGGACGGAGCTACATTACACGACCACAACAAATCGATCTCAAACGAAGTAAAGGGAAAAGTGATGTCCAGCTGGCTGAAAAAATAGTCGTAAGCATAAAAGAAAGGGTGCTCCCCCTGGGTCAGGACAGGGAAGAAAACCCTCTCCTCAAAGTCAGGTGCCACCAATTCATAATTCCTCTCTTGATCTCTACTCTTACAGAGACGGTGATGTTTCCTAAGCTCCACACAAAATTCAGCATTTACCACAGAAACACACATCAAAACAAGGGAGTCTAACCAATCGAACATCCCCTCAGGGACCTTAGAGGATGCCTCTATACTATTTTTGTGAGAAGACATGGCCAACTAGTCCTACAAACAAGAAAAGGAGATTGGATTACTAAAAAACATCTCGGACGAAATCAAAAGAACTCAGCCAACATAGTCCAGCACAGTACAAACAGCAAAAGGAAACCCCAGGACCTACACCAAAAAGATCCAGGGGCATCCTTTGGAGGCAATCAGGGAACAAGGATTCAGGAAAATCTACAAGACCAACGTCCCAACAAAACTCGCAACAAAGACAAAGAGAAACCCTTTCTCAAAAAGCAACATCCCAAAAAGAAAAGAAAGTCATTACCACAGAAAGCCATCAAAATAGATACTTTCCAAATTCACAGCAAAGAAAGCAAGAAAGCTATCAGCATGACGAAAAACATCAAAGGAGCAATCTTCCAGGAAAATAAATAATATGAACCCTAAAATACAGAGGGATCATTTCAAAATCAAGAAAAACCCTCGAACAGTAAACAAGCAGGCGCACAGTGATACGAAAAGATTCAGATTTTTCAACATGCACTTCAAGAGAAAAATCGAAACTTTATCAAAAACTGAAGTTAAAACGATGAAAGAGAAAGTAAAACCAACTTGGAGAAAGGAGAAAGAGCTCTGAAGAAAGGCGAAAGCCGGAGCGAAGAAATCTTCCCTTGAGCAAAGCACAAGACACAGCGTCAAAAAACGAAAAGACAAGCTCCAGGTGAAATAGAAGAACGAAGAAAAGAGGGAAGTTACAGAAAAGAGAAAATTGTTTCTTAAAAACAAAATTCAAAATAAAAGCCAAGAGAAACAGAGCATCAAAAACCAATTAATGACGGCATTAAAACCCTCGCGCATTCCCAAGGCTAGGACACTAATACAAAAGCGCGTGCTTTTAGAGAAAACGAAAGAAGAAACGTTCCGCATTCAAAAAAGAACTCTACAAAGATAAAATCGACAAAATGCTCGAGTTCGGCTTCACCCGAGAAGGTTCGAAAGTCCTAAAACTAAGACTCGACCTCCAAATAAAGACCGAGCTCGAGCAGGGGCACTGTTCATGTCCTGGGTCAAGCTGTCCGACCCGGGATGTTCTACTGACAAATCGACTGATCTCTTCAGGTCATGACAATCCGACCTCTTCTCAAAGAGCTCGGCCAAATCACCAGGAAGAGCCCAAAAAGGGCCCAACAGAGGAACACAACCCAAATCCTAAGGCAGTCCAAGCCTATAGAGATAAGGGCGGTTTCCTTGAAGATAAGATGACCTCACTCAAAGATAAGATAAGATAACTATCTTCTCTCCAGAAAGGTCATTCCACACCATTATAAATACACTAGAGCACCCAGGTATAACTCATACTCTGATTCTACTAAAAACCTGTTTAATACCCTTGCTAACTTAAGCATCGGAGTCCCTTGTAGGTACCACCACCCTCCGGTGACAAAGGATCAGCAGCATTGATAGTCCAACAAATCAGACGCGGCAGCTCCGGTCACCACCTACACGCTGGGCACGTCATCTCTAACCAGCACAGAAAATCTCGACTGAGATCGACTTACAGTTTCAGGTAACCCTCGAAACAGAACTTTTCTTTTAAAACTTGTATATTTTTCCTTCTAAAAACAAATCATATATATATATATATATATATATATATATATACATTCACATCATCAAAGCATTCTTTATTTACAACCATAGTCTATACAAATAATATACAAACATATATTATGATTACAAGTTACTGTCCCTCTTTAGAAAAACATAACCAATAACAAAGGGGAGGAAAAATAATAACTAGATACAAATTAATCCTCAAAACAAACTACTGTACGTCCAACGCTCAGTAAGCTTTTCAAAGGCTTTCTCGTCTATTTTCCTGAAAAATATTGGAAGTAGGGGAGTAAGAACATAACCTAAAGGTCCTCCGTAGAAGAAGAGAATGCCACAAACTTTTTTTATGAAAGCTTACGTTCTTTACTTATTTGTTTTGAAATCATTTTCACTTAGCTATATACAATTTTATATCCAAAAGTCTCTTAGTCATATATGTTAAAAAATCAAAGTGAATCTTTAAATATTTTCTGTAGGATTCAAAGACTCACCTAAAGATTTTCTACCCACTAAATTACCATCTCCTTTTCTTATACATTCAACAATAAACTAAAGTCTATGGACAAATTCGAAAGTTGATCTGCCTCAACCTCCATCACCTCCTACACCAGCAAACATGTAATACCTGGTCTAACCGAAATTAATTAAATAATAAGTTAAATAGGAGCAAATATGGTTGGAGGATTTGGCAATTGGAATTTGATGATTTAAATATGATATTTGAATTCACTGAATTTTTCCGAGTCGGAAAACATAGTTTTCTGCGTAAAAGCGCGCAGTGAAATTTTGACCGGTAGTACCGGCTGAGACCTGTCTGGTACTGCAGTTGAGAAAATTGATTATGAGTAAATAAGATTAAGAAATGAGTAATTATAAATAGGGGAGGTAGAAATATTTGAAGTGCAATTTAGAGCGCTAATCTTAAAGGTTTTGCTCCAAAATTGGGCCAACGGACAAAAATAAGTGAACCGGGCCTAAGTGGGCCCAAGACCCAACATATATAAACATTAGTTATGAGCATTTCAGCTCATTTTACCCTAAAAGAAAGTGTTGGGGCGCTGAAATTGAGAAGAGAGAAGAGAAGAGAGAAAACCTAACTCTCTTAGATCTTCAAACCACCATAACTTGAGCTACGGAACTCCGATTGACGAGCCGTTTGCAGCGACACGTCGCTCTTCTCCTCTTCTACAATTATATCTAAGTTTTGTGGTGAGTATTCCATTCATCTCTGACTAATTTTCGAAATTCTCCACTGTTACATGTTTTTGGGTAGTTAGTGTTGAAATCTTGTAATTTTGGGCGTTTAGGGATACTCCAACATAGATTCTAAGTGGGTTCTATCCCTACTTCATATGTGTTGAGGTAAGAAGCACTGAAACCCTTGTGATTTGTCATTTTTATGAGCCTTAGGTTGATGTATGTATGTGAAATTGGTTATGTTAGTGTATTTGGTGATTTTGATGCACGATTGGGAGGTTGGTGTTGCTTGTGGAGCTTTGGTGCGGCTTGGAGCTAAGAGTTGGTGGAGACTTTCATAGAAGAGGCTCAATTGGTTTGGCTACAAGAGGTACGATGTAAGTTTCATTTAAGTACCGTGTGGTGTGATGAGAATTCCTAGGCTAGATGCCCCTAGGATTAAGTTTGGATGTAAATGGTTGGTGCTAATATGCATAGTTGGTATGTAATGCGAATTAATGATTGGGTTGAGAATTGTGTGGCCTTGTATGCTTGGTGTATTGATAATTGATGTATTGGGTAATGAGTATTGATTTGTGGTTTATGTATTTAAATTGTGAAATTGGGCCGGAGGCCGTAAATTTTGGGCCGGATGCCGGAAAGAGGTAAGGAAGGTAAGTTGATGTGTCCATTTTATGATGACACAAGTGATTGGATGAATTTCAGATAATGAATATGCGAATGATTGGGTTGGTTATTGAATAATAAGGTTTGAGGAGTTGAAGTGTGGAATTTGGTAATTTTGGGTGAAATTATGTAGATGAGGTATGTTTGGTTTTGGTACTAGCACGCAGGAACTGGAAGTCAACTCGAATAACCCGGTAAACCTTATGGTGGCATTGGAGAATATGGCTACTGCTATGCAAGCCACTGCGGAGGCTTTTGGACAACAGATAAACAATAATGGCAATGGCAGAAGGGAAGCTCAGGGCCCGATGACACTGGCAACTTTCTTAAAGGTTAATCTACCTAAGTTCAAGGAAACCACCAATCCGACTGAAGCTGATACTTGGTTTCAGGCCATGGAGCGAGCACTGCAAGCGCAGTTGGTGCCTGAAGAGCAGCGTGTTGAATTTGCTACCTATCTGCTCACGGGGGAAGCATCGCATTGGTGGCAAGGGGCTCGACGTCTCCTGTAATAGGGGAATGATCCTATCACTTGGGATGCCTTCCAGGTGGAATTCTATAAGAAATACTTTCCAAATTCCGCCAGGACAGCCAAAGAATTAGAGTTACTGCAGCTGAAGCAAGGCGCTATGTCCGTATCTGAGTATACAGAAAAATTCGAGGAGCTATTCTGGTTTTCCCGCATGTGTCAGGGAGCTCCGGGAGACTTTGAGGAATGGAAATGCATTAAGTATGAAGGAAGACTCCTGAGCAACATCTTAAGTTCAGTGGGACCAATGGAGATCCGAACTTTTTCAAAGTTGGTGAATAAGAGCAGAATTGCTAAAGAGAGTGTGAAAAGGAGGGTTGCAGAGAAAGGACATCATAGAGAGAACAATCAGGGATTCACACCAAGGGGTCGAGAGTTTAAGGAGAGAGGATACATACAATAATTTTCCCAAGGACGGAGTAACTTTGCGACGAGTGAGGAGTCCCAAAGGAACGGTAAGGGAAAATGGGCAGCAGCTGCTTCTGATGTTTCGAGTTGTCGGAGATGTGGAAGTCATCACCCAAACAGGCCGTGCCGATTGGGGTTAGGTGTATGTTACAAGTGCGGGTTACCAGGGCATGTATCGAGAAATTGCCAACAAGGAGAGAGTCAGGATGCGGGCTGATTACGATAGTAAGATTGAGGTAATTGCAATAATCAAACTTAAAGGACAGTGCGTGATTTTATTATATCGCCTGTACAGTAAAACTGGGAATGTCGAGCTTAATATTAGACTGAGAACAAACCGAATGGTTCGAGTAAGGATTTGCCTTAATACAAATGGATAAATTCCTGTGATACAAATGATTTTCTGTTGAGAATGATGTGTTGTGTTTGTTATGTAGTTGGTTGATTTCTGGATTTTTGGCAAAACGGATTGAACTCGTGACTTTTAGTTCCTTTAATTTAAATAGATAAGGGATGGTCCTAAATGATGGATTTGGAAACGTTGATTTGAATTGTCGGTCAAGTTAAGTTGTGGTTTAGTACTTGAGGAAATAAGTGATGGAATTAATACTTGACGAGAAATCAAAGTGGCATAGCGGAAGCTTGCTAAAGCGTTAGCATAGTATGGTAATAATAAGGAAAAGTGGGGTATGATTAGAAATGCTTTATGCTTTGAGTACTTAAAAGTTTAGTGAGCTTATGCAGATAATGATTCTAGATAATTGGAATTAATTGTGGCTGTGAGCCTTGATGGTTCTGAAACGGATGAGGAAATTATCATTGATACGTAATCGGAATTAGATGATGAGAGAGTGCAAGTTGTCGTGTTTGAGAGATGAGTACTATGATGTTTGGTCATAGTGACCTTGGATTTAGTTTGAGATTTATAATGATTGGTTTTGAAAGACGAATGTGAAAACCATTAAATTGAAATGTTGATGCGGTACTGAGATTGGTTTGAGGAAACCCATGATGGGTGGTAAACTCCAATTTTTGGGAAGGTGCTGTTGAAAATTTTCTCAAGAATTTGAAGGAGTGTTGGTTATATTTTTGAAAATGATTTTTGATCTGAGTAACTTCAATAAAAGAGATGTGTCTCGAAAGCTTTTATAGATTATTAAAGGAAAGCGGATTCTTAAGAGTTTGTCAGCTTGTTAGTCCAAACTCATTGAATTCTAAAAACGAAGAAAGCTTTGATTGATTATAGTGATGTGGGATGATGGCTATGATTAACGATGATGGCAATATTATTGATGACATGATTTGAGATTTAATAGGGAGTGGGTTGATGAGACGGTAAAAGTAAGGAACGAGGCTGTTGGTCGGCGTTGAACGAACGACCGATACCCTCAGGGATAGAGAAATTAGAGCGCGACAATGGAAGCACGCAGAGTAAAAGGACCTTGGAACTATTATGCATTTGATATAAAGGCAGACTATGCTTGCAAACTCGTAGTGATGGATGGAATTTTTTAGGACAAAAATTTCTGTTAGCGGGGTAGAATGTAATACCCGGTGATGAGCGGATAATTTGTACGCTTTTTGGCATTGTTTTTAGTATGTTTTTGGTATGATATAGTTAGTTTTTAGTATATCTTTATTAGTTTTTAGTTAAAATTCACTTTTCTGGACTTTACTATGAGTTTGTGTGTTTTTCTGTGATTTCAGGTATTTTCTGGCTGAAATTGAGGGACCTGAGCAAAAATCTGATTCAGAGACTAAAAAGGACTGCAGATGCTGTTGGATTCTGACCTCCCTGCACTCGAAGTGGATTTTCTGGAGCTACAGAAGCCCAATTGGCGCGCTCTCAACGGCGTTGGAAAGTAGACATCCTGGGCTTTCCAGAAATATATGATAGTCCATACTTTGCCCAAGATTTGATGGCCCAAACCGGCGTTCAAAGTCACCCTCAGGAATTCCAGCGTTAAACGCTGGAACTGGCACCCAAATGGGAGTTAAACGCCCAAACTGGCACTAAAGCTGGCGTTTAACTCCAAGAAGAATCTCTACACGAAAATGCTTCATTGCTCAGCCCAAGCACACACCAAGTGGGCCCGGAAGTGGATTTTTATGTCATTTACTCATCTCTGTATACCTTAGGTTACTAGTTTTCTATATATAGGACCTTTTACTATTGTATTTTCATCTTTGGACATCTAGTTCTTAGATCATGATAGAGAGACTTTGGTAGCTATCTTCATTTTTATGCTATCTTAGATCATTGGGAGGCTGGCCATTCGGCCATGCCTAGACCTTGTTCTTATGTATTTTCAACGGTGGAGCTTCTACACACCATAGATTAAGGTGTGGAGCTCTGCTGTACCTCGAGTTTTAATGCAATTACTATTGTTCTTCCATTCAATTCCGCTTGTTCTTGTTCTAAGATATCACTTGTTCTTCAACTTGATGAATGTGATGATCCGTGACACTCATCATCATTCTCACCTATGAACATGTGACTGACAACCACCTCTGTTCTACCTTCGATTGGGTGAATATCTCTTGGATTCTTTAATCGGAATCTTCGTGGTATAGGCTGGAACTGATGGCGGCATTCAAGAGAATCCGGAAGGTCTAACCTTGTCTGTGGTATTCTGAGTAGGATTTAATGATTGAATGACTGTGACGTGCTTCAAACTCCTAGCAGGCGGGGCGTTAGTGACAGACGCAAAAGAATCGATGGATTCTATTCCGGCCTGACCGAGAACCGACAGCTGAATTCCGCGTGCTGTGACAGAGCATATGCAATCGTTTTCACTGAGAGGATGGGAGGTAGCCATTGACAACGGTGAAACCCTACACAAGCTTGCCATGGAAAGGAGTAAGAAGGATTGGATGAAGACAGTAGGAAAGCAGAGAGACGGAAGGGAAGGCATCTTCATGCGCTTATCTGAAGTTCCTACCAATGAATTACATAAGTACCTCTATCTTTATCTTTATTATTGTTTATTTTCGTTCATCATCATATCATTTGAGTTTGCCTGACTAAGATTTACAAGATGACCATAGCTTGCTTCATACTAACAATCTCCGTGGGATCGACCCTTACTCGCGTAAGGTTTATTACTTGGACGACCCAGTGCACTTGCTGGTTAGTTGTGCGAAGTTGTGTTAATGCCATGGTATTGAACACCAAGTTTTTGGGGTTCATGACCGGGGATTATGAGAGTTGTGAAAAGTATTGTTCACAATTTCGCGCACCAAGTTTTTGGCGCCGTTGCCGGGGATTGTTCAAGTTTTGAGCAAGCTTTTGGTAACATCAGTGCCAAGGATTGTTTAAGTTTGGACAACTGAACGTTCATCTTGTTGCTTAGATTAGGTATTTATTTTTTTTTGAAATTCTTGAAGATGAATTCTAGAGTTTCATGATGATTTGTTGAAGTCTGGCTGGCTGAGAAGCCATGTCTAATTCCATTGGACCGAGGTTTCAACTTATCATCACAAGAGCTTGTTGATTTCTATCAATCTTGCTTTTGGAGCAGTGATCTGCTAAGGCTTGGCTGGCCTTTGGCCATGTCTAGTGTTTTGGACCGAAGCTTTCTTTGAGAGCTTGGCTGGCTGTGAAGCCATGTCTAATTCCTGGACCGGAGTCTTAGACTAGCATTGCACTGATTCCTGGAATTCTCATTGAGAATTTTGATACCTTTTTTTTACTTAATTTTCGAAAAACACAAAAAAATTTTACAAAATCATAAAATCCAAAAATTTCTTGTTTGAGTCTAGTGTCTCATTTTAAGTTTGGTGTCAATTGCATGCATTCATTCATGTGTCTTAGTGATCTTCAAGTAATTCTTGATGATTTCTTACTCTGATCTTTGAATTCTCTTGACTTGAGTGTTTTGTGTGTCTCATATGCATTTTCATTAGTGTCGGTAGTATACAAACTGCTAAGTTTGGTGTCTTGCATGCATTGTTATTTGATTCTTGTTGCATTTCGATTTTTCCTTATTATCAAAAATCCAAAAATATTTTTAATTTGTGTCTTCTCAAGTCAATAATACAGAGAATTGAAGATTCAGAACATACAGCAGAGGAATTGCACAGAAAAAGCTGGGCGTTCAAAACGCCCAGTGAAGAAGGACAGACTGGCGTTTAAACGCCAGCCAGGGTACCTGGTTGGGCGTTTAACGCCCAAAAAGGTATAGTTTTGGGCGTTAAACGCCAGAATGTGCACCATTCTGGGCGTTTAACGCCAGGATGGCACAAGGGGGAAGATTCTGTTTTTCAATGCAAATTTTTTTCAGGTTTTCAAAGTTTTTCAAAATCAAATCTTTTTCAAATCATATCTTTTCAATCAAATCTCTTTCAAATTTAATTTCTTTCTTTTTTCAAAGATACTTGCTACCAATTAATGATTTGATTCAACGTTTCAAGTATGTTGCCTTTTCTGTTGAGAAAGGTTTAATGTTTGAATCATATCTTTTCTTGTTAGCCAAGTTTTTAATTTTCAAAATCAAATCTTTTTAAAATGTTTTTCAAATCATATCTTCTCAATCACATCTTTTTAAAACCAATCATATTTTCTTAACCACATCTTTTTCAAAATAATTTTCAATCAAATCTTTTTGATTCCCAATTTCAAAATCTTTTTCAAAAAAAAACACTTCACTTCTTTCCCACTTTCATTTTCGAAAATTAAGTAATGTTTTTCAAAAATGTTTTCAAAATTTTCACTTAATTTTCGAAAAATCACTTCCCTTCTTCTCACATCCTTCTATTTATGGACTAACACTATTCCTTAATGCAAAATTCGAACTCCATCTCCTTTGATAAGTTCGAATTTTCTACTTCTGTCTTCTACTCTTCTTTTCCTCTGACACATAAAGGAATCTCTATACTGTGACATAGAGGATTCCACATTTTCTTGTTCCCTTCTCTTTCTTATGAGCAGGAGCAAAGACAAAAACATTCTTGTTGAGGCTGATCCTGAACCTGAAAGGACCTTGAAGAGAAAGCTCAGAGAAGCCAAAGCACAACTCTCTTTAGAGGACCTGACCGAATTCTTCAAAGGAGAAGAACACATGGCAGCCGAAAACAACAATGCCAACAATGCAAGGAAGGTGCTGGGTGACTTTACTGCACCTACTCCCGATTTCTATGGGAGAAGCATCTCTATCCCTGCCATTGGAGCAAACAACTTTGAGCTCAAGCCTCAATTAGTTTCTCTAATGCAACAGAATTGCAAGTTCCATGGACTTCCACTGGAAGATCCTCATCAGTTTTTAGCTGAGTTCTTGCAAATCTGTGACACTGTCAAGACTAATGGGGTTGACCCTGAGGTCTACAGACTTATGCTATTCCCTTTTGCTATAAGAGACAGAGCTAGGACATGGTTGGATTCTCAACCTAAAGAAAGCCTGGACTCTTGGGAAAAGCTAGTCAATGCCTTCTTGGCAAAGTTCTTTCCACCTCAAAAATTGAGTAAGCTTAGAGTGGAAGTCCAAACCTTCAGACAGAAGGAAGGAGAATCCCTCTATGAAGCTTGGAAAAGATACAAACAATTAATCAGAAAGTGTCCTTCTGATATGCTTTCTGAATGGAGCATCATAGGTATTTTCTATGATGGTCTCTCTGAACTATCCAAGATGTCTTTGGATAGCTCTGCAGGAGGATCTCTTCATCTGAAGAAGATGCCTACTGAAGCTCAAGAACTGATTGAAATGGTTGCAAATAACCAATTTATGTACACTTCTGAAAGAAATCCTGTGAACAATGGGACTAGTCAGAAGAAAGGAGTTCTTGAGATTGACACTCTGAATGCCATATTGGCTCAGAACAAAATATTGACTCAACAAGTCAATATGATTTCTCAAAGTCTGTCTGGAATGCAAAATGCACCAAGCAGTACTAAGGAGGCTTCATCTGAGGAAGAAGCTTATGATCCTGAGAACCCTTCAATAGGAGAGGTGAATTACATGGGAGAACCCTATGGAAACACCTACAATCCTTCATGGAGGAATCATCCAAATCTTTCATGGAAGGATCAACAGAGACCTCAACAAGGTTTCAATAACAATAATGGTGGAAGAAACAGGTTTAGCAATAGCAAGCCTTTTCCATCATCTTCTCAGCAACAGACAGAGAGTTCTAAGCAGAATACTTCTGACTTAGCAACCATGGTCTCTGATCTAATCAAAACCACTCAAAGTTTCATGACTGAAACAAGATCCTCCATTAGAAATTTGGAGGGACAAGTGGGTCAGCTTAGCAAGAAAATTACGGAACTCCCTCCTAGTACTCTTCCAAGCAATACAGAAGAAAATCCAAAAGGAGAGTGCAAGGCCATCAACATGGCCGAATTTTGGGAGGAAGAAGAGGCAGTGAACGCCACTGAGGAAGGCCTCACTGGACGTCCACTGACCTCCAATGAGTTCCCCAATGAGGAACCATGGGAATATGAGGTTCAAACTGAAACCATAGAGATTCCATTGGACTTACTTCTGCCATTCATGAGCTCTGATGAGTATTCTTCCTCTGAAGAGGATGAGTATGTCACTGAAGAGCAAGTTGCTAAATACCTTGGAGCAATCATGAAGCTAAATGACAAGTTATTTGGAAATGAGACTTGGGAGGATGAACCCCCTTTGCTCATCAAAGAACTGGATGACTTGTCTAGGCAGAAACTGCCTCAAAAGAGACAGGATCCTGGGAAGTTTTCAATACCTTGTACCATAGGCACCATGACCTTCAAGAAGGCCTTGTGTGACTTAGGGTCAAGTGTAAACCTCATGCCTCTCTCTGTAATGGAGAAGTTAGGGATCTCTGAGGTACAAGCTGCAAGAATCTCACTAGAGATGGCAGACAACTCAAGAAAACAAGCCCATGGACTTGTAGAGGATGTTCTGGTTAAAGTTGAAGACCATTACATCCCTACTGATTTCACAGTCCTAGAGACTGGGAAATGCATGGATGAATCCATCATCCTTGGCAGACCCTTCCTAGCCACTGCAAAGGCTGTGATTGATGTTGATAGAGGAGAGTTGATCATTCAAGTGAATGAAGAATCCCTTATGTTTAAGGCTCAAGGATATCCCTCTATCATCATGGAGAGGAAGCATGAAGAGCTTCTCTCAAATCAGAGACAAACAGAGCCCCCACAGTCAAACTCTAAGTTTGGTGTTGGGAGGCCATAACCAAACTCTAAGTTTGGTGTTGAACCCCCACATTCAAACTCTAAGTTTGGTGTTGGGAGGTTCCAACATAGCTCTAAGCAATTCTGAGGCTCCATGAGAGTACTCTGTCAAGCTAATGACATTAAAGAAGCGCTTGTTGGGAGGCAACCCAATGTTTTATGATTAACTATTTTCTTTTGTTATTTTATGTTTTTTGTAGGTTGATGATCATGAGAAGTCACAAAATCAATGAAAAAAGCAAAAACAGAATGAAAAATAGAAAGAAAAATAGCACACCCTGGAGGAAGAACCTGCTGGCGTTTAAACGCCAGTCTGGCACCATTCTGGGCGTTTAACGCCAGAAAGGGGCACCAGACTGGCGTTAAACGCCAGAAATGGGCAAGAAGCTGGCGTTAAACGCCAGAAATGGGCACCAGCCCGGCGTTTAACACCAGAATTGGCACAAATCGAGATTTTGCTTGCCATTTGGTGCAGGGATGACTTTTCCTTGACACCTCAGGATCTGTGGACCCCACAGGACCCCCACCTACCCTACCACTCTCTCTCTTCTTCACCCATTCACCAATCACCTCAACACCTCTTCCCCAAAAACCCTTCACCTATCAAATCCCATCTTTCTCTTCACCACTCACATCCATCCCTCATAAAACCCCACCTACCTCACCATTCAAATTCAAACCACTTTCCTACCCAAACCCACCCTCAAATGGCCGAACCCTACCATCCCCCTCTCCTATATAAACCCTCCTTCACTCCTTCATTTTCACACAACATACACATCACTTCTCCCCCTCTTGGCCGAAAACAAAAGCCATTCCCTTTCCCCTCATTTCTTCTTCTTCTACTCTCTTCTTTCTTCTTTTGCTCGAGGACGAGCAAACATTTTAAGTTTGGTGTGGTAAAAGCATTGCTTTTTGTTTTTCCATAACCATTTATGGCATCCAAGGCCGGAGAAACCTCTAGAAAGAGGAAAGGGAAGGCAAAAGCTTCCACCTCCGAGTCATGGGAGATAGAAAGATTCATCTCAAGGGTGCATCAAGACCACTTCTATGAAGTTGTGGCCTTGAAGAAGGTGATCCCCAAGGTCCCTTTTTCACTCAAAAAGGGTGAATATCCGGAGATCCGACATGAGATCCGAAGAAGAGGTTGGGAAGTTCTTACCAACCCCATTCAACAAGTCGGAATCTTAATGGTTCAAGAGTTCTATGCCAATGCATGGATCACCAAGAACCATGACCAAAGTGTGAACCCGGATCCAAAGAATTATCTTACTATGGTTCGGGGGAAATACTTGGATTTTAGTCCGGAAAGTGTGAGGTTGGCATTCAACTTGCCCATGATGCAAGGAGATGAACATCCTTACACTAGAAGGGTCAACTTTGATCAAAGGTTGGACCAAGTCCTCACAGTCATATGTGAAGAGGGCGCCCAATGGAAGAGAGATTCAAGAGGAAAGCCGGTTCAATTGAGAAGGCATGACCTCAAGCCCGTGGCTAGAGGATGGTTAGAGTTTATACAACGCTCAATCATTCCCACTAGCAACCGGTCCGAAGTTACCATAGACCGGGCTATCATGATCCATAGCATCATGATTGGAGAAGAAATAGAAGTTCATGAGGTTATAGCCCAAGAACTCTATAAGGTGGCGGACAAGTCCTCTACCTTGGCAAGGTTAGCCTTCCCTCATCTCATTTGTCACCTCTGTTATTCAGTTGGAGTTGACATAGAGGGAGACATCCCCATTGATGAGGACAAACCCATCACTAAGAAGAGGATGGAGCACACAAGAGACCCCACTCATCATGAAATCCCTGAGATTCCTCAAGGGATGCACTTTCCTCCACAAAATTATTGGGAGCAACTAAACACCTCCCTAGGAGAATTAAGTTCCAACATGGGACAACTAAGGGTGGAGCACCAAGAACACTCCATCATCCTCCATGAAATTAGAGAAGACCAAAGAATCATGAGGGAGGAGCAACAAAGACAAGGAAGAGACATTGAGGAGCTCAAGCACTCCATAGGATCTTCAAGAGGAAGGAAGAGCCGCCATCACTAAGGTGGACCCGTTCCTTGATTTCCTTGTTCTTTATTCTTCTGTTTTTCGAATTTTAGTGCTTATGTTTATCTATGTCTGTGTCTTGTGATCATTAGTGTCTTAGTGTCTATGCCTTAAAGTTATGAATGTCCTATGAATCCATCACCTTTCTTGAATAAAAACGTGCTTTAATTGAAAAGGAAAGAAATGCATGAATTTTGAATTTTATAACAGTTTAATTATTTTGATGTGGTGGCAATATTTTTGTTCTCTGAATGTATGCTTAAACAGTGCATATGTATCTTGAATTTGTGGTTCATGAATGTTGGCTCTTGAAAGAATGATGAAAAAGGAGACATGTTACTGAGGATCTGAAAAATCATTAAAATGATTCTTGAAGCAAGAAAAAGCATTTCTATTCAAAAAAAAAATTTCAAAAAAAAAGAAAAAGAAAAACGAAAAAATATATATATAATAAGAGTTGTGATCCAAGGCAAATAAGAGTGTGCTTAAGAACCCTGGAAACCTCTAATTGGGGACTCTAGCAAAGCTGAGTCACAATCTGAAAAGGTTCACCCAATTATGTGTCTGTGGCATGTATGTATCCGGTGGTAATACTGGAAGACAGAGTGCTTTGGGCCACGGCCAAGACTCAATAAATAGCTATGTTCAAGAATCATCATACCTTACTAGGAGAATCATTAACACTATCTGGATTCTAAGTTCCTAAAGAAGCCAATCATTCTGAATTTCAAAGGATAGAGTGAGATGCCAAAACTATTCAGAGGCAAAAAGCTAAAAGCCCCGCTCATCTAATTAATACTGATCTTCATAGATGTTTTTGGAATTCATTGCATATTCTCTTCTTTTTATCTTATTCGATTTTCAGTTGCTTGAGGACAAGCAACAATTTAAGTTTGGTGTTGTGATGAGCGGATAATTTGTACGCTTTTTGGCATTGTTTTTAGTATGTTTTTGGTATGATATAGTTAGTTTTTAGTATATCTTTATTAGTTTTTAGTTAAAATTCACTTTTCTGGACTTTACTATGAGTTTGTGTGTTTTTCTGTGATTTCAGGTATTTTCTGGCTGAAATTGAGGGACCTGAGCAAAAATCTGATTCAGAGACTAAAAAGGACTACAGATGCTGTTGGATTCTGACCTCCCTGCACTCGAAGTGGATGTTCTGGAGCTACAGAAGCCCAATTGGCGCGCTCTTAACGGCGTTGGAAAGTAGACATCCTGGGCTTTCCAGCAATATATGATAGTCCATACTTTGCCCAAGATTTGATGGCCCAAACCGGCGTTCAAAGTCACCCTCAGGAATTCCAGCGTTAAACGCTGGAACTGGCACCCAAATGGGAGTTAAACGCCCAAACTGGCACTAAAGCTGGCGTTTAACTCCAAGAAGAGTCTCTACACGAAAATGCTTCATTGCTCAGCCCAAGCACACACCAAGTGGGCCCGGAAGTGGATTTTTATGTCATTTACTCATCTCTGTATACCTTAGGTTACTAGTTTTCTATATATAGGACCTTTTACTATTGTATTTTCATCTTTGGACATCTAGTTCTTAGATCATGATAGAGAGACTTTGGTAGCTATCTTCATTTTTATGCTATCTTAGATCATTGGGAGGCTGGCCATTCGGCCATGCCTAGACCTTGTTCTTATGTATTTTCAACGGTGGAGCTTCTACACACCATAGATTAAGGTGTGGAGCTCTGCTGTACCTCGAGTTTTAATGCAATTACTATTGTTCTTCCATTCAATTCCGCTTGTTCTTGTTCTAAGATATCACTTGTTCTTCAACTTGATGAATGTGATGATCCGTGACACTCATCATCATTCTCACCTATGAACATGTGACTGACAACCACCTCTGTTCTACCTTCGATTGGGTGAATATCTCTTGGATTCTTTAATCGGAATCTTCGTGGTATAGGCTGGAACTGATGGCGGCATTCAAGAGAATCCGGAAGGTCTAACCTTGTCTGTGGTATTCTGAGTAGGATTTAATGATTGAATGACTGTGACGTGCTTCAAACTCCTAGCAGGCGGGGCGTTAGTGACAGACGCAAAAGAATCGATGGATTCTATTCCGGCCTGACCGAGAACCGACAGCTGAATTCCGCGTGCTGTGACAGAGCATATGCAATCGTTTTCACTGAGAGGATGGGAGGTAGCCATTGACAACGGTGAAACCCTACACAAGCTTGCCATGGAAAGGAGTAAGAAGGATTGGATGAAGACAGTAGGAAAGCAGAGAGACGGAAGGGAAGGCATCTTCATGCGCTTATCTGAAGTTCCTACCAATGAATTACATAAGTACCTCTATCTTTATCTTTATTATTGTTTATTTTCGTTCATCATCATATCATTTGAGTTTGCCTGACTAAGATTTACAAGATGACCATAGCTTGCTTCATACTAACAATCTCTGTGGGATCGACCCTTACTCGCGTAAGGTTTATTACTTGGACGACCCAGTGCACTTGCTGGTTAGTTGTGCGAAGTTGTGTTAATGCCATGGTATTGAACACCAAGTTTTTGGGGTTCATGACCGGGGATTATGAGAGTTGTGAAAAGTATTGTTCACAATTTCGCGCACCACCCGGTCTAACCGAAATTAATTAAATAATAAGTTAAATAGGAGAAAATATGGTTGGAAGATTTGGCAATTGGAATTTGATGATTTAAATATGATATTTGGATTCAGTGAATTTTTCCGAGTCGGAAAACATAGTTTTCTGCGTAAAAGCGCATAGTGGAATTTTGACTGGCAGTACCAGCTGAGACGTGTCTGGTACTGCAGTTGAGAAAATTGATTATGAGTAAATAAGATTAGGAAATGAGGAATTATAATTAGGGGAGGTAGAAATATTTGAAGTGCGATTTAGAGCGCTAATCTTAAAGGTTTTGGTCCAAAATTTGGCCAACGGACAAAAATAAGTGAATCGGGCCTAAGTGGGCCTAAGACCCAACATATATAAACATTAGTTATGAGCATTTCAGCTCATTTTACCCTAAAAGGAAGGGTTGGGGCGCTGAAATTGAGAAGAGAGAAGAGAAGAGAGAAAATCTAACTCTCTTTGATCTTCAAACCACCATAACTTGAGCTACGGAGCTCCGATTGACGAGCCATTTGCAGCCACGCGTCGCTCTTCTCATCCTCTACAATTCTATCTAAGTTTTGTGGTGAGTATTTGGTGGACGAAATTGTGATCACTTGTTCTTTTTACTTGTAGGATGTATACTCTGAGGGCATTGTTTATTTTCACAACTCCGTTCAACTAACCAGCAAGTGTACTGGGTCGTCCAAGTAATAAACCTTACGTGAGTAAGGGTCGAATCCACAGAGATTGTTGGTATGAAGCAAGCTATGGTCACCTTGCAAATCTCAGTTAGGCAGATTAAAATGGGTTATGGATTTAGAAAATAAAAATAATGAAAGGGATAAAGATACTTATGCAGATTCATTGGTGGGAATTTCAGATAAGCGGATGGAGATGCTGTAGAGCTCTTGGACGCTTGCTCTCCTACTGCTCCTATTCAATCCTTCTTACTCCTTTCCATGGCAAGCTTTGTATAGGGGTTCACCATCAACTGTGGCTACTTTCATTCCTCACGGGGAAATAACCTGTGCGGCTGTCACTCGCACAGCTAACCAGTCTGGAGGCATCACCCATGGCTGATGGCTACATCCCATCCTCGCAGTGAAAACTATGCTAACATACTCTGTCACAGTACGGCTAATCACCGGTTGGTTCCCGCTCCTACTGGAATAGAATCCCTCTTTTGCGTCTGTCACCAACGCCCAGCAGGTTAAAATTTGAAGCACGTCACAGTCATTCATTACCGGAATCCTACTCGGAATACCACAGACAAGGTGAGACTTTCCGGATTCCCAGGATCCTACTCGGAATACCACAGACAAGGTGAGACTTTCCGGATCCTCATAAATGCCGCCATCTATCTAGCTTATACCACGAAGATTCTGTTGGGGAATCTAAGAGATACGCATTCAAGCTCTGTTGCATGTAGAACGGACATGGTTGTCAATCACGCGCATTCATAAGTGAGAATGATAATGAGGGTAATTTGACTCATCACATTCATCATGTTCTTGGGTACGAATGAATATCTTGGAATAAGAATAAGAGAGATTTGAATAAAAGAAGATAGAATTTCATTAATACTTGAGGTACAGCAGAGCTCCACACCCTTAATCTATGGTGTGCAGAAACTCCACCGTTGAAAATACATAAGCAAAGAGTTCAGGCATGGCCGAATGGCCAGCCTCTCTAACGTGATCAATGATCTCCTAAGATGAAGAATAAAACAAAACTGAGACCAAAGATGTCTAATACAATAGATAAATGTCCTATATATACTAGACTAGCTACTAGGGTTTACATGAGTAAGTAATTGATGCATAAATCCACTTCCGGGGCCCACTTGGTGTATGCTTGGGCTGAGCTTAATCATTCCACGAGCTAAGGCATATCTTGGCGTTGAACTCTGAGTTATGACGTGTTTTGGGCGTTCAACTCCGGATCATGACGTTTTTCTGGCGTTTAACTCCAGACAGCAGCGTGTACTTGGCGTTCAACGCCAAGTTACGTCGTCATTCTTCGAATAAAGTATGGACTATTATATATTGCTGGAAAGCCCTGGATGTCTACTTTCCAACGCCGTTGAGAGCGCGCCAATTGGAGTTCTGTAGCTCCAGAAAATCCATTTCGAGTGCAGGGAGGTCAGAATCCAACAGCATCAGCAGTCCTTTTGTCAGCCTTCTTCAGAGTTTTGCTCAAATCCCTCAATTTCAGTCAGAATTTACCTGAAATCACAGAAAAACACACAAACTCATAGTAAAGTCCAGAAATGTGAATTTAACATAAAAACTAATGAAAACATCCCTAAAAGTAGCTTAAACTTACTAAAAACTATATGAAAACAATGCCAAAAAGCGTATAAATTATCCGCTCATCACAACACCAAACTTAAATTGTTGCTTGTCCCCAAGCAACTGAAAATCAAATAGGATAAAAAGAAGAGAATATACTATAAAGTCCAAAATATCAATGAATATTAATTTAATTAGATGAGCGGGACTTGTAGCTTTTTGCTTCTGAACAGTTTTGGCATCTCACTTTTTTCTTTGTAGTTCAGAGTGATTGGCTTCTCTAGGAACTTAGAATTTCAGATAGTGTTATTGACTTTCCTAGTTAGGCATGTTGATTCTTGAACACAGCTACTTATGAGTCTTGGCTGTGGCCCTAAGCACTTTGTCTTCCAGTATTACCACCGGATACACAAATGCCACAGACACATAGCTGGGTGAACCTTTTCAGATTGTGACTCAGCTTTGCTAAAGTCCCCAGTTAGTGGTGTCCAGAGCTCTTAAGCACACTCTTTAGCTTTGGATCACGACTTTAACCATTCAGTCTCAAGCTTTTCACTTGGACCTTCATGACACAAGCACATGGTTAGGGACAGCTTGATTTAGCCGCTTAGGCCTGGATTTAACTTCCTTGGGCCCTCCTATCCATTGATGCTCAAAGCCTTGGATCTTTGCTAAAATTTTCGCCACTTTTTTTTTTCACTGCTTTTTCTTGCTTCAAGAATCAAATTCATGATGTTTTTCAGATCATCAATAACATTTCTCTTTGTTCATTATTCTTTCAAGAACCAACAATTTTAACACTCATAAACAACAAGATCAAAAATATGCACTGTTCATTCATTCATTCAGAAAACAAAAATTATTGCCACCACATCAATATAATTAAATTAAATTCACTAATAATTTCGAAAATTATGTATTTCTTGTTCTTTTGAATTAAAACATTTTTCTTTTAAGAGAGGTGAAGGACTAATGGATTTTATTCATAGCTTTAAGGCATGGTTACACACTAATGATCATGAAGTAGAAACACAAAAACATAGACAAACATAATACTTAAAAACCGAAAACAGAAAGAAAATAAAGAACAAGGAATGAATCCACCTCTAGTGGCGTCTTCTTCTTGAAGGACCAATGATGTTCTTCAACTCTTCTATGTCCCTTCCTTGCCTTTGTTGCTCTTCCCTCATGGCTCTTTGATCTTCTCTTATTTCTTGAAGAGTGAGGGCGTGTTCATGGTGTTCCACCCTTAGTTGTTCCACGTTTTGGCTCAAGTCTTCTAAGGAGGTACTGAGTTGCTCCCAATAGTTGTTGGGAGGAACGTGCATTCCATGAGGCATTTGTTGATGAACTTCCTCATGTTCTCCTTGGGGGCCGTGAGGAACTTCCCTTGTTTGCTCCATCCTCTTCTTGGTGATGGGTTTGTCTTCTTCAATGGAGACATCTCCATCTATGATAACTCCAGCTGAGTAGCATAAATGGCATATGAGGTGGGGGAAGGCTAGCCGTGCCATGTATGAAGGCTTGTCAGCTATTTTGTAGAGTTCATTGGCTATAACTTCATGAACCTCTACTTCCTCTCCAATCATGATGCTATGAATCATGATTGCCCGATCCACAGTAACTTCAGATCGGTTGCTTGTAGGGATGATGGATCTTTGGATGAACTCCAGCCATCCTCTAGCTACAGGCTTGAGGTCCAGTCTTCTTAGTTGGACCGGTTTGCCTTTGGAGTCTACTCTCCATTGGGCGCCTTCCACACAAATGTCCATTAGGACTTGGTCCAACCTTTGATTGAAGTTGACCCTCCTTGTGTAGGGGCGTTCATCACCTTGCATCATGGGTAGATGAAACGCCAATCTCACATTTTCCGGACTGAAATCTAAGTATTTCCCCCGAACCATTGTGAGATAGTTCTTTGGATTCGGGTTCATACTTTGATCATGATTCCTCGTGATCCATGCATTAGCATAGAACTCTTGAACCATCAGTAATCCGACTTGTTGCATGGGGTTGGTTATGACTTCCCACCCTCTTCTTTGGATCTCATGTCGGATTTCCGGATACTCATTCTTTTTGAGCTTGAAGGGGACCTCAGGGATCACCCTCTTCTTTGCCACAACATCATAGAAGTGGTCTTGGTGGCCCTTGGAGATGAATTTCTCCTTTTCCCATGATTCGGAAGTGGAAGCTTTTGCCTTCCCTTTTCCTTTTCTTGAGGAAACTCCGGTCTTGGGTGCCATTGATGGTGAATGAAAAATAAAAAGCTAGGCTTTTTACCACACCAAACTTAAAATTTGCTCGTCCTCGAGCAAAAAGAAAAGAAGAGTAGAAGAAGAAGAAGAATTTGGAAGAGAGGGAGAGAAGTGGGTTCGGCTATATGAGAGAAGAATGGGTAGTGTTAAGTGAAAATGAAGAAGAAAGGAGAGGTATTTATAGGGAGGGGGAGGGTTAGGTTTCGGCCAATTTGGGTGGGAATGGGTGGGAAATTGAATTTGAATGTAGTGGGGGTAGGTGGGGTTTATGGGGAAGAGGAGGTTGATGTGAATGGTGCATGGGGTAATTGGGAAGAGGAATTGATGTGATTGGTGAAGGTTTTTGGGAAGGGTGACATTGAAAATGAGATTTGGATTAGGAGAGTGTGATTAGGATTAAAAGAAAAGGTAGGTGGGGATCCTGTGGGGTCCACAGATCCTGAGGTGGGAATCCTGTGGGGTCCACAGGTCCTGAGGTGAAAAGAAATACCATTCCTTCACCCTATAGGCGTGCAAATTGCCTACATGCACCATTCTGGCGTTCAAACGCCCATTGGTGCATGTCCTGGGCGTTAAACGCCCATGTGATGCTTGATTCTGGCGTTGAACGCCAGTTTCAAGCTTGTTTCTGGCGTTCAGCGCCAGATTGTCCTCTGCGTGCGCATCCTGGCGTTAAACGCCAGGATGTTGCTTGTTTTGGGCGTTCAGCGCCAGGAAGATGCTCTGTTCTGGCGCTGAACGCTGGCCAGATGCATCTTCTGGGCGCTGAACGCCGGCCCGTGCGTCCTCCAGGGTGAAAAATTTTTTTCTTCTGTTTTTGACTCTGTTTTTAATTTTTTTTGATTTTTTCGTGACTCCTCATGATCATGTACCTAATTAAACATAAAAATAACAAAGAAACAAAATAAAATAAAATTAGATAAATAAAATTGGGTTGCCTCCCAACAAGCGCTTCTTTAATGTCAATAGCTTGACAGTGGCTCTCATGGAGCCACAGAGTGATCAAGTCAATGTTGTCTAGTCCCAACACCAAACTTAGAGTTTGGATATGGGGTTTGAACACCAAACTTAGAGTTTGGTTGTGGCTTCACAACACCAAACTTAGAGTTTGACTGTGTGGGCTCTTCTTGACCTTGAACTGAGAGAAGCTCTTCATGCTTACTCTCTTTTGTCACAGAGGGATGGCCATGTGCTTGAAACACAAGGTATTCCCCATTCAGTTGAAGGACTAACTCTCCTCTGTTGACATCTATCACAGCTTCTGCTGTGGCTAGGAAAGGTCTTCCTAGGATGATGCATTCATCATCTTCCTTCCTAGTATCTAGGATTATGAAATCAGCAGGGATGTAAAAGTTTTCAACTTTTACTAGTACGTCCTCTACTATCCCATGAGCTTCTCTCATGGATTTATCTGCCAATTGTAATGAGAACAAGGCAGGTTGTACCTCAATGATTCCTAGCTTCTCCATTACAGAGAGTGGCATAAGGTTTATCCCTGACCCAAGATCACACAGAGCTTTTTCAAAGCTCATGGTGCCAATGGTGCAAGGTATTAAGAACTTGCCAGGATCTTGTCTCTTTTGAGGTAGAGTTTCCTGAACCCAAGTATCCAAATCACTAATGAGCAAGGGAGGTTCACTTTCCCAAGTCTCATTACCAAATAGCTTGGCATTCAGCTTCATGATAGCTCCTAAGTATTGAGCAACTTGCTCTCCAGTCACATCTTCATCCTCTTCAGAGGATGAATAATAGTCAGAGCTCATGAATGGCAGAAGGAGATTTAGTGGAATCTCTATGGTCTCTGTATGAGCCTCAGATTCCTCAAGATCCTTATTAGGAAGCTCCTTCTTGCTTGGAGGACGTCCCAGGAGGTCTTCCTCACTGGGATTTTCGTCCTCCTCCTCCTTTGTGCATTCGGCCATGTTGACTAAGTCAATGGCTTTGCACTCTCCTTTTGGATTCTCTTCTGTATTACTTGGGAGAATACTGGGAGGAGTTTCAATAACTTTCTTACTCAGCTGGCCTACTTGTGCCTCTAAATTTCTAATGGAGGATCTTGTTTCATTCATGAAACTGAAAGTGGCTTTTGACAGATCAGAGACTATATTGGCTGAATTAGAATTATTTTGTTCAGAGTTCTCTGTCTGTTGCTGAGAAGATGATGGATATGGCTTACTATTATTCAGCCTATTGCGTCCACCATTGTTAAAACCTTGTTGAGGTTTTTGTTGATCCTTCCATGAGAAATTTGGATGATTTCTCCATGATGAGTTATAGGTGTTTCCATAAGGTTCACCTAAGTAATTAACCTCTGCCATGGCAGGGTTCTCAGGATCATAAGCTTCTTCAGAAGCTACCTCTCTAGTACTGTTGGATGCATGTTGCAATCCATTCAAATTTTGAGAGATCATGTTGACCTGTTGAGTCAACACTTTGTTCTGAGCCAGTATGGCATTCAGAGCATCAATTTCAAGAACTCCTTTCTTCTGAGGGACCCCATTATTCACGGAATTCCTCTCAGAGGTGTACATGAACTGGTTGTTAGCAACCATGTCAATGAGTTCTTGAGCCTCTTCAGGCGTTTTCTTCAGGTGAATAGATCCACCTGCAGAATGGTCCAAGGACATTTTCGAAAATTCAGAGAGACCATAATAGAAGATATCTAATAGGGTCCATTCTGAAAACATGTCAGATGGACATCTCTTGGTCAGCTGCTTGTATCTCTCCCAAGCTTCATAGAGGGATTCACCATCTTTTTGTTTGAAGGTTTGAACATCCACTCTCAGCTTGCTCAGCTTTTGAGGAGGAAAGAATTTATCCAAGAAGGCAGTGACCAGCTTATCCCAGGAGTCCAGGCTATCCTTAGGTTGAGAATCCAACCATATTCTAGCTCTGTCTCTTACAGCAAAAGGGAAAAGCATGAGTCTGTAGACTTCAGGATTAACTCCATTCGTCTTTACAGTATCACAGACTTGCAAGAACTCAGTTAAGAACTGATAAGGATCTTCAGATGGAAGTCCATAAAACTTGCAGTTTTGTTGCATTAAAGCAACTAGTTGAGGCTTAAGCTCAAAGTTATTGGCTCCAATGGCAGGAATGGAGATGCTTCTTCCATCAAACTTGGATGTTGGTTTTGTGAAGTCACCAAGCATTCTCCTTACATTATTATCATTATTATTTGCGTCTGCCATGTCCTTCTCCTGTTTGAAAATTTCTGAAAGGTTGTTTCTGGATTGTTGTAATTTAGCTTCTCTTAATTTTCTCTTCAGAGTCCTTTCAGGTTCTGGATCAGCTTCAACAAGAGTGCCTTTATCCTTGTTCCTGCTCATAAGAAAGAGAAGAAAACAAGAAAAGAAAAAGGAATCCTCTATGTCACAGTATAGAGATTCCTTTATGTTAGTAGAAGAAGATAGGGGTATAAGAAAGAAGAAGGATGGATCTGTAGATGAAGAGAGGTGAAGAGAAGTGTTAGTAATTAAATAATTAAATAGAAGAAGAAAAGAGAGGGAGAAGAATTCGAAAATAATTTTTGAAAAAGGGTTAGTGATTTTCGAAAATTAGAGATAAAACATAATTAAAATTAAAATTTAAAACAAAAAGAATTTTTTTGAAAAAGAGAGGGAGAATTTTCGAAAATTAGAGAGGGAAAAGTAGTTAGGTGGTTTTGAAAAAGATAAGAAACAAACAAAGAGTTAGTTAGTTGATTTGAAAAAGATTTGAAATCAAATTTTGAAAAAAAGATAAGAAGATAAGAAGTTAGATAAGATATTTTGAAATCAAATTTTGAAAAAGATAAAATTTTGAAAAAGATAAGATAAAAGATAAAATAAGAGTTTTAAGAAAAAGATATTTTGAAAAAGATTTAATTTTAAAATTGACTTAACTAACAAGAAACTACAAGATAAGATTCTAGAACTTAAAGATTGAACCTTTCTTAACAAGAAAGTAACAAACTTCAAATTTTTGAACCAATCACATTAATTGTTAGCTAATTTTTCGAAAATTGGATAAAAAGATAAGAAAAAGATTTTGAAAATATTTTGAAAAATAATTTTGAAATTTTCGAAAATTATAAAAAAAATGAAAAAGATATGATTTTTGAAAAAGATTTTGAAAAGATAAGATTTTTAAAATTGAAATTTTGACTTGACTTGTAAGAAACAACTAATTTTAAAAATTTTTGACCAAGTCAACCCAAAATTTCGAAATTTTGGAGGAAAATAAGGAAAAGATATTTTTGATTTTTAAATTTTTAAAGAAAAACACAAAAAATGATCCAAAACATGAAAATTTTGGATCAAGACACAAAATGCATGCAAGAATGCTATGAATGTCAAGATGAACATCAAGAACACTATGAAGATCATGATGAACATCAAGAACATAATTTTGAAAATTTTTTGATGCAAATAAAACATGCAAGACACCAAACTTAGAAATCTTTAATGCATGAAAAATATGAATGCAAAAATGCACATGAAAAACAACAAACAACACAAAACAAGAAATCATCAAGATCAAACAAGAAGACTTGTCAAGAACAACTTGAAGATCATGAAGAACACTATGAATGCATGAGATTTTCGAAAAATGTAAGAAAAAATTTTAAAAGCATGCAATTGACACCAAACTTAAAAATTAACACAAGACTCAAACAAGAAACACAAAATATTTTTGATTTTTATGATTTTCTAATTTTTTTTGTATTTTTATTGATTTTTTTCGAAAATAAAGTTTAGAAAAACGAAAAATAAAAAGAAAAAATTTTTGAAAAAGATTTTTGAAAAGAAAATTACCTAATCTGGGCAACAAGATGAACCGTCAGTTGTCCATACTCGAACAATCCCCGGCAACGGCGCCAAAAACTTGGTGGACGAAATTGTGATCACTTGTTCTTTTTACTTGTAGGATGTATACTCTGAGGGCATTGTTTATTTTCACAACTCCATTCAACTAACCAGCAAGTGTACTGGGTCGTCCAAGTAATAAACCTTACGTGAGTAAGGGTCGAATCCACAGAGATTATTGGTATGAAGCAAGCTATGGTCACCTTGCAAATCTCAGTTAGGCAGATTAAAATGGGTTATGGATTTAGAAAATAAAAATAATGAAAGGGATAAAGATACTTATGCAGATTCATTGGTGGGAATTTCAGATAAGCGGATGGAGATGCTGTAGAGCTCTTGGACGCCTGCTCTCCTACTGCTCCTATTCAATCCTTCTTACTCCTTTCCATGGCAAGCTTTGTATAGGGGTTCACCATCAACTGTGGCTACTTTCATTCCTCACGGGGAAATAACCTGTGCGGCTGTCACTCGCACAGCTAACCAGTCTGGAGGCATCACCCATGGCTGATGGCTACATCCCATCCTCGCAGTGAAAACTATGCTAACATACTCTGTCACAGTACGGCTAATCACCGGTTGGTTCCCGCTCCTACTGGAATAGAATCCCTCTTTTGCGTCTGTCACCAACGCCCAGCAGGTTAAAGTTTGAAGCACGTCACAGTCATTCATTACCGGAATCCTACTCGGAATACCACAGACAAGGTGAGACTTTCCGGATTCCCAGGATCCTACTCGAAATACCACAGACAAGGTGAGACTTTCCGGATCCTCATAAATGCCGCCATCTATCTAGCTTATACCACGAAGATTCTGTTGGGGAATCTAAGAGATACGCATTCAAGCTCTGTTGCATGTAGAACGGACATGGTTGTCAATCACGCGCATTCATAAGTGAGAATGATAATGAGGGTAATTTGACTCATCACATTCATCATGTTCTTGGGTACGAATGAATATCTTGGAATAAGAATAAGAGATATTTGAATAAAAGAAGATAGAATTTCATTAATACTTGAGGTACAGCAGAGCTCCACACCCTTAATCTATGGTGTGCAGAAACTCCACCGTTGAAAATACATAAGCAAAGAGTTCAGGCATGGCCGAATGGCCAGCCTCTCTAACGTGATCAATGATCTCCTAAGATGAAGAATAAAACAAAACTGAGACCAAAGATGTCTAATACAATAGATAAATGTCCTATATATACTAGACTAGCTACTAGGGTTTACATGAGTAAGTAATTGATGCATAAATCCACTTCCGGGGCCCACTTGGTGTATGCTTGGGCTGAGCTTAATCATTCCACGAGCTAAGGCATATCTTGGCGTTGAACTCTGAGTTATGACGTGTTTTGGGCGTTCAACTCCGGATCATGACGTTTTTCTGGCGTTTAACTCCAGACAGCAGCGTGTACTTGGCGTTCAACGCCAAGTTACGTCGTTATTCTTCGAATAAAGTATGGACTATTATATATTTCTGGAAAGCCCTGGATGTCTACTTTCCAACGCCGTTGAGAGCGCGCCAATTGGAGTTCTGTAGCTCCAGAAAATCCATTTCGAGTGCAGGGAGGTCAGAATCCAACAGCATCAGCAGTCCTTTTGTCAGCCTTCTTCAGAGTTTTGCTCAAATCCCTCAATTTCAGTCAGAATTTACCTGAAATCACAGAAAAACACACAAACTCATAGTAAAGTCCAGAAATGTGAATTTAACATAAAAACTAATGAAAACATCCCTAAAAGTAGCTTAAACTTACTAAAAACTATATGAAAACAATGCCAAAAAGCGTATAAATTATCCGCTCATCAGTATTCCATTCATCTCTGCCCAATTTTCAAAATTCTCCACTGTTACACGTTTTTGGGTAGTTAGTGTTGAAATCTTGTGATTTTGGGTGTTTAGGGATACTCCAACATAGATTCTAAGTGGATTCTATCCCTACTTCCTATGGGCTGAGGTAAGAAGTGCTCAAACCCTGGTGATTTGTCATTTTTATGAGTCTTAGGTTGATGTATGTATGTGAAATTGGTTATGTTAGTGTATTTGGTGATTTTGATGCACGATTGGGAGGTTGGTGTTGCTTGTGGAGCTTTGGTGCAGCTTGGAGCTAAGGGTTGGTGGAGACTTTCATAGAAGAGGCTCAATTGGTTTGGCTACAAGAGGTACGATTTAAGGTTCATTTAAGTACCGTGTGGTGTGATGAGAATTCCTAGGCTAGATGCCCCTAGGATTAAGTTTGGAATGTGTAAATGGTTGGTGCTAATATGCATAGTAGGTATGTAATGGGAATTAATGATTGGGTTGAGAATTGTGTATCCTTGTATGCTTGGTATATTGAGAATTGATGTATTGGGTAATGAGTATTGATTTGTGATTTATGCATTTAAATTGTAAAATTGGGCCGGAGGCCGGAAAGAGGTAAGGAAGGTAAGTTGATGTGTGCATTGTATGATGACACAAGTGATTGGATGAATTTCAGATAATGAATATGCGAATGATTGGGTTGGTTATTGAATAATAAGGTTTGAGGAGTTGAAGTGTGGAATTTGGTAATTTTGGGTGAAATTATATAGATGAGGTATGTTTGGTTTTGGTTGAGAAATATTATGTGGTCATATATGTGATTATGATTATTGATGTCTTGATGGTATGATGATGCATGAGAGATATGTATGTTGTGATATATGCTTGAGGAATGATTAAGGTTGATTTCTGAGTGAAACCACGTGATAGTGAGTATGATATTGATTATGTATAATGATGGTTGATTGAAAATAGTATTGTTGGAAATTGGGATGAGGAAGGATGTATGACATGTTGATGTGTTTGTAATTTAGCCATTTGTTTGAAATGGGTAAAAATGGTTATATGGCGGTTTTGTGAATCGTGGTAAAGTGTTAATGTATGAGTTGAGGAGGCTTGATGTTGATTTTGGTATATTTTGATTGATTTTAAAAAGGGTTGAAATTGGCATGTTTTGGTTGATTTTGAAAAGAGTAGAAAATGGCTTGTTTTGAAAATAGCACTTTGTGGTTTTGAGTGAAAACATGGTTATAGTATATTCTCTTCTTTTTATCCTAATTGATTTTCAGTTGCTTGGGGACAAGCAATAATTTAAGTTTAGTGTTGTGATGAGCGGATAATTTATACGCTTTTTGGCATTGTTTTTAGGTAGTTTTTAGCATGATCTAGTCACTTTTAGGGATGTTTTCATTAGTTTTTATGCTAAATTCACATTTCTGGACTTTACTATGAGATTGTGTGTTTTTCTGTGATTTCAGGTATTTTCTGGCTGAAATTGAGGGACCTGAGCAAAACTCTGATAAGAAGGCTGACAAAGGACTACTGATGCTGTTGGAATCTGACCTCCCTGCACTCGAAACGGATTTTCTGGAGCTACAAAACTCCAAATGGCGCGTTCTCAACGGCGTTGGAAAGTAGACATCCAGATCTTTCCAGCAATATATAATAGTTCATACTTTATTCGGAAATTGATGATGTAAATTGGCGTTGAATGCCAAGTACATGCTGCTGTCTGGAGTTAAACGCCAGAAACACGTCATGATCCGGAGTTGAACGCCCAAAACACGTTATAACTTGGAGTTCAACTCCAAGAAAAGCCTCAGCTCGTGGATCAAGCTCAGCCCAAGCATACACCAAGTGGGCCCCTGGTGGACGAAATTGTGATCACTATTCTTTGTGCTTGTATGGATTTATTCAATAATTGTCTTTATTTGAATTCACAACTCCGTTCAACTAACCAGCAAGTGTACTGGGTCGTCCAAGTAATAAACCTTACGTGAGTAAGGGTCGATCCCACAGAGATTGTTGGTATGAAGCAAGCTATGGTTACCTTGTAAATTTCAGTTAGGCAGATTAAATTGGTTTATGGGTTTTTGAAAATAGAAATAAGAAAATAAATTATAAAAAGGGATAGGATACTTATGCAGATTCATTGGTGGGAATTTCAGATAAGCGAATGGAGATACTATATGCTCAAGGACGCCTGCTATTCTCCTGCTTTAACTCAATCCTTCTTACTCCTTTCCATGGCAAGCTGTGTATAGGGGTTCACCATCAGCGGTGGCTACTTTCAATCCTCTCGGGAAAATGATCCTATGCGGCTGTCACTCGCACGGCTAATCGTCTGGAGGCATCACCCATGGTTGATGGTTACATCCCATCCTCGCAGTGAAAACTATGCTCACGCACTCTGTCACAGTACGGCTAATCACTGGTTGGTTCCTGCGCCTACTGGAATAAAATCCCTTGATTCTTTTGCGTCTGTCACTAACGCCCAGCACTTGCAAGTTTGAAGCACGTCACAGTCATTCATTACCGGAATCCTACTCGGAATACCACAGACAAGGTTAGACTTTCCGGATTCCCAGGATCCTACTCGGAATACCACAGACAAGGTGAGACTTTCCGGATCCTCATAAATGCCGCCATCTATCTAGCTTATACCACGAAGATTCTGTTGGGGAATCTAAGAGATACGCATTCAAGCTCGGTTGCATGTAGAACGGAAGTGGTTGTCAATCACGTGCGTTCATAAGTGAGAATGATAATGATCGTCACTTTCATCATTACATTCATCATGTTCTTGGGTACGAATGAATATCTTGCAATAAGAATAAGAGAGATTTGAATAAAAGAAAATAGAACTGCATTAATACTTGAGGTACAGCAGAGCTCCACACCGTTAATCTATGATGTGCAGAAACTCCACCGTTGAAAATACATAAGCAAAAGAGGTTCAGGCATGGCAGAATGGCCAGCCCCCAAAACGTGATCACAGGATTCAAAATACAATCCAGGATGATAATATGATAGTAAAAAGTTCTATTTATAATAAACTAGCTCCTAGGGTTTACATGAGTAAGTAATTGATGCATAAATCCACTTCCGGGGCCCACTTGGTGTATGTTTGGGCTGCGCTTGATCAATCCACGAGCTAAGGCTTCTCTTGGAGTTGAACTCCGAGTTATGACGTGTTTTGGGCGTTCAACTCCGGATCATGACGTTTTTCTGGCGTTTAACTCCAGACAGCAGCATGAACTTGGCGTTCAACGCCAAGTTACGTCGTCATTCTTCGAATAAAGTATGGACTATTATATATTGCTGGAAAGCCCTGGATGTCTACTTTCCAACGCCGTTGAGAGCACGCCAATTGGAGTTCTGTAGCTCCAGAAAATCCATTTCGAGTGTAGGGAGGTCAGATTCCAACAGCATCAGCAGTCCTTTTGTCAGCCTTCTTCAGAGTTTTGCTCAAGTCCCTCAATTTCAGCCAGAATTTACCTGAAATCACAGAAAAACACACAAACTCATAGTAAAGTCCAAAAATGTGAATTTAACATAAAAACTAGTGAAAACATCCCTAAAAGTAGCTTAAACTTACTAAAAACTATATAAAAACAATGCCAAAAAGCGTATAAATTATCCGCTCATCACAACACCAAACTTAAATTGTTGCTTGTCCCCAAGCAACTGAAAATCAAATAGGATAAAAGAAGAGAATATACTATAAATTTCAGAATATCAATGAATATTAATTTAATTAGATGAGCGGGACTTGTAGCTTTTTGCTTCTGAACAGTTTTGGCATCTCACTTTTTCCTTTGAAGTTTAGAGTGATTGGCTTCTCTAGGAACTTAGAATTTCGGATAGTGTTATTGACTTTCCTAGTTAAGCATGTTGATTCTTGAACACAGCTACTTATGAGTCTTGGCCGTGGCCCTAAGCACTTTGTTTTCCAGTATTACCACCGGATACACAAATGCCACAGACACATAACTGGGTGAACCTTTTCAGATTGTGACTCAGCTTTGCTAGAGTCCCTAGTTAGTGGTGTCCAGAGCTCTTAAGCACACTCTTTTGCTTTGGATCACGACTTTAACCACTTAGTCTCAAGCTTTTCACTTGGACCTTCATGACACAAGCACATGGTTAGGGACAGCTTGATTTAGCCGCTTAGGCCTGGATTTAATTTCCTTGGGCCCTCCTATCCATTGATGCTCAAAGCCTTGGATCCTTTTTACCCTTGCCTTTTGGTTTTAAGGGCTATTGGCTTTTTCTACTGCTCCTTCTTTTTCTTTCTCAATTTTTCGCCATTTTTTTTTTCACAAGCTTTTGCTTTTTCACTGCTTTTTCTTGCTTCAAGAATCAATTTCATAATTTTTTTCAGATCATCAATAACATTTCTCTTTGTTCATCATTCTTTCAAGAACCAACAATTTTAACACTCATAAACAACAATATCAAAAGACATATGCACTGTTCAATCATTCATTCAGAAAACAAAAAGTATTGTCACCACATCAATATAATTAAATTAAATTCAAGGATAAATTCGAAATTTATGTACTTCTTGTTCTTTTGAATTAAAACATTTTTCATTTAAGAAAGGTGAAGGATTCATGGAATTATTCATAATCTTTAAGGCATAGTTACTACATACTAATGATCATGAAGTAGATAAACATATAAAAAAAACGAAAAGTAGGAAAAAGAAAAAAAAATTTAGAACAAGGAATGAGTCCACCTGAGTGAGGGTGGCGCCTTCTTGAAGATCCAATGGTGCTTTTTGAGCTCCTTTATGTCTCTTCCTTGCTTCTGTTGCATGATCCCTAGTGATTTTGGTGTTTTTATCATTATTTGCTCCCAATAGTTGTGTGGAGGACAATTTATCCCCTGAGATATCTCAGGGATCTCTTGATTTGCAGCCACATGTTCTACCACTGAGCTATGACGGCTTATATTAGTCTTTCCATCTCCCATGACTCAGAGGTGGAAACTTTTGTCTTTTTCCTTGTTCCTGCTCATATAGGGAAGAAGAGAACAAGAAAAGAAAGAGGAATCATCTATGTCACAGTATAGAGATTCCTTTATGTTAGTAGAAGAAGAAAGGGAAGAAGAGTGAAGAAGAATGGGTAAGGATAGAGGTGGTGATTTGAGATGAAGAGAAGTGAAGAGAAGTGTTAGTAAATAAATAAATAAATAGAAGAAGATGAGGGGGAGAGGATTTTCGAAAATGATTTTGAAAAAGTGGTTAGTGATTTTTGAAAATTAAAGATAATATATAATTAAAATTAAAATTTAAAACAATTAAAAAGAATTTTTGAAAAAGAGATGAGATATTTTCGAAAATTAGAGAGGGATAGGTAGTTAGTTGGTTTTGAAAAAGATAAAAAAAACAAACAAAAAGTTAAATAGTTAGTTGATTGAAAAAGATTTGAAATCAAATTTTGAAAAAGATAAGAAGATAAGAAGTTAGATAAAAGATTTGAAATCAAATTTTGAAAAAGATAAAGTTTTTGAAAAAGATAAGATAAAAAGATAAAAAGATTTTTAAGAAAAAGATATTTTGAAAAAGATTTAATTTTTTTAAAATTACTTAACTAACAAGAAACTACAAGATAAGATTCTAGAACTTAAAGATTAAACCTTTCTTAACAAGAAAGTAACAAACTTCAAATTTTTGAACCAATTACATTACTTGTTAGTTAATTTTCGAAAATTAGATATAAAAGATAAGAAAAAGATTTTTGAAAAATACTTTTTAAAATTTTCGAAAATAATAAAAAATGAAAAAGATATGACTTTTGAAAAAGATTTTGAAAAGATAAGATTTTTAAAATTGAAATTTTGACTTGACTTGTAAGAAACAACTAATTTTTAAAAATTTTTGACCAAGTCAACCCAAAATTTCGAAAATTTGGAGGGAAATAAGGAAAAGATATTTTTTTTATTTTTGAATTTTTAAAGAAAAACACAAAAAATGACCCAAAACATGAAAATTTTGGATCAAGACACAAGATGCATGCAAGAATGCTATGAATGTCAAGATGAACACCAAGAACACTTTGAAGATCATGATGAACATCAAGAACATAATTTTGAAAAAAATTTTGATGCAAAGAAAACATGCAAGACACCAAACTTAGAAATCTTTAATGCATGAAAAATATGAATGCAAAGATGCACATGAAAAACAAGAAAAGACACAAAACAAGAGACCATCAAGATCAAACAAGAAGACTTGTCAAGAACAACTTGAAGATCATGAAGAACACTATGAATGCATGAGATTTTCGAAAAAATGCAAGAAAAAATTTTAAAAGCATGCAATTGACACCAAACTTAAAAATTAACACAAGACTCAAACAAGAAACCTAAAATATTTTTGGTTTTTATGATTTTATGATTTTTTTGTATTTTTATTAAATTTTTTTGAAAAACATTTTTTTGAAAAATGAAAAATAAAAGAAAAATTTTTGAAAAAGATTTTTGAAAAGAAAATTACCTAATCTGAGCAACAAGATGAACCGTCAGTTGTCCATACTCGAACAATCCCCGGCAACGGCGCCAAAAACTTGGTGGACGAAATTGTGATCACTATTCTTTGTGCTTGTATGGATTTATTCAATAATTGTCTTTATTTGAATTCACAACTCCGTTCAACTAACCAGCAAGTGTACTGGGTCGTCCAAGTAATAAACCTTACGTGAGTAAGGGTCGATCCCACAGAGATTGTTGGTATGAAGCAAGCTATGGTTACCTTGTAAATCTCAGTTAGGCAGATTAAATTGGTTTATGGGTTTTTGAAAATAGAAATAAGAAAATAAATTATAAAAAGGGATAGGATACTTATGCAGATTCATTGGTGGGAATTTCAGATAAGCGAATGGAGATACTATATGCTCAAGGACGCCTGCTATTCTCCTGCTTTAACTCAATCCTTCTTACTCCTTTCCATGGCAAGCTGTGTATAGGGGTTCACCATCAGCGGTGGCTACTTTCAATCCTCTCGGGAAAATGATCCTATGCGGCTGTCACTCGCACGGCTAATCGTCTGGAGGCATCACCCATGGTTGATGGTTACATCCCATCCTCGCAGTGAAAACTATGCTCACGCACTCTGTCACAGTACGGCTAATCACTGGTTGGTTCCTGCGCCTACTGGAATAGAATCCCTTGATTCTTTTGCGTCTGTCACTAACGCCCAGCACTTGCAAGTTTGAAGCACGTCACAGTCATTCATTACCGGAATCCTACTCGGAATACCACAGACAAGGTTAGACTTTCCGGATTCCCAGGATCCTACTCGGAATACCACAGACAAGGTGAGACTTTCCGGATCCTCATAAATGCCGCCATCTATCTAGCTTATACCACGAAGATTCTGTTGGGGAATCTAAGAGATACGCATTCAAGCTCGGTTGCATGTAGAACGGAAGTGGTTGTCAATCACGTGCGTTCATAAGTGAGAATGATAATGATCGTCACTTTCATCATTACATTCATCATGTTCTTGGGTACGAATGAATATCTTGGAATAAGAATAAGAGAGATTTGAATAAAAGAAAATAGAACTGCATTAATACTTGAGGTACAGCAGAGCTCCACACCGTTAATCTATGATGTGCAGAAACTCCACCGTTGAAAATACATAAGCAAAAGAGGTTCAGGCATGGCAGAATGGCCAGCCCCCAAAACGTGATCACAGGATTCAAAATACAATCCAGGATGATAATATGATAGTAAAAAGTTCTATTTATAATAAACTAGCTCCTAGGGTTTACATGAGTAAGTAATTGATGCATAAATCCACTTCCGGGGCCCACTTGGTGTATGTTTGGGCTTAGCTTGATCAATCCACGAGCTAAGGCTTCTCTTGGAGTTGAACTCCGAGTTATGACGTGTTTTGGGCGTTCAACTCCGGATCATGACGTTTTTCTGGCGTTTAACTCCAGACAGCAGCATGAACTTGGCGTTCAACGCCAAGTTACGTCGTCATTCTTCGAATAAAGTATGGACTATTATATATTGATGGAAAGCCCTGGATGTCTACTTTCCAACGCCGTTGAGAGCGCGCCAATTGGAGTTCTGTAGCTCCAGAAAATCCATTTCGAGTGCAGGGAGGTCAGATTCCAACAGCATCAGCAGTCCTTTTGTCAGCCTTCTTCAGAGTTTCGCTCAAGTCCCTCAATTTCAGCCAGAATTTACCTGAAATCACAGAAAAACACACAAACTCATAGTAAAGTCCAGAAATGTGAATTTAACATAAAAACTAGTGAAAATATCCCTAAAAGTAGCTTAAACTTACTAAAAACTATATAAAAACAATGCCAAAAAGCGTATAAATTATCCGCTCATCATCCCCGGAAGTGGATTTATGCATCAATTACTTACTCATGTAAACCCTGGTAGCTAGTCTAGTATAAATAGGATAAGCTACTATTGTATTAGACATCTTTTGACAGTTTAATCTTTGACTGTTTTAGTCTTTGATCATTCGGTCTTTTGATCATTCAGGGGGCTGCCCATTCGGCCATGCCTGAACCTTTCACTTATGTATTTTCAACAGTGGAGTTTCTGCACACCATAAATTAAGGGTGTGGAGCTCTGCTGTACCTCAAGTTTCAATACAATTACTATTACTTTTTATTCAATTCTCTTTTATTCTTATTCCAAGATATACGTTGCACTTCAACTTGATGAATGTGATGATCCGTGACACTCATCATCAATCTCACCTATGAACGCGGGTGACTGACAACCACTTCCGTTCTACTTTAGGCCGGGCGCATATCTCTTAGATTCCCCAACAGAATCTTCGTGGTATAAGCTAGATAGATTGCGGCATTCATGGGGATCCGAAAAGTCTAACCTTGTCTGTGGTATTCCGAGTAGGATTCCGGTATCGAATGACTGTGACGAGCTTCAAACTCCTGAAGGCTGGGCGTGATAACAAACGCAAAAGAATCAAGGGATTCTACTCCAACCTGATTGAGAACCGACAGATGATTAGCCGTGCTGTGACAGAGCATTTGGACCATTTTCACTGAGAGGATGGGATGTAGCTATCAACAAGGGTGATGCCTCCAAACGATTAGCCGTGCAGTGACAGCGCATAGGACCATTTTCCCGAGAGGATTAAAAGTAGCCATTGATGATGGTGATGCCCTACATACAACTTGCCATGGAAAGGAGTAAGAAGCATTGGATGAAAGCAATAGGAAAGTAGAGATTCGAGAGGGTTCTAGCATCTCCACACGCCTATCTGAAATTTCCACTATTGATCTACATAAGTATTTCTATCCTTTTTTATTTTATTTATCTTTTAATTATCTAATCCAATTACATTTGACCCTATGAATCCACTTAACTGAGATTTACAAGGTGACCATAGCTTGCTTCATACCAACAATCTCTGTGGGATCGACCCTTACTCACGTAAGGTATTACTTGGATGACCCAGTACACTTGCTGGTTAAGTTGAACGGAGTTGTGTCCACACATAGTTGAAAAAGCAATGAATTTTACAAAATACAATAACAAAGGAATCACAATTTTGTCCACCATGTTTTTGGCGCCGTTGCCGGGGATTGTTCGAGTATGGACAACTAACGGTTCATCTTGTTGCTCAGATTAGGTAATTTTCTTTTTGTTTTGTTTTAAAAAAAATTTCAAATTTTTTTTCCTTTTTTTTGAAAATAAATAAAGAACATACCAAAAAAAATCATAAAATCATAAAAACAAAAAATATTTTGTGTTTCTTGTTTGAGTCTTGAGTCAATTTTTAAGTTTGGTGTCAATTGCATATTCATATTGTTCTTGCATTTTTTCGAAAAATTCATGCATTCATGGTGTTCTTCGTGATCTTCAAGTTGTTCTTAGTAAGTCTTCTTGTTTGATCTTGATGATTTCTTGTTTTGTGTCTTTTGTTGTTTTTCATGTGCATCTTTGCATTCATATTTTCCAAGCATTAAAAATTTCTAAGTTTGGTGTCTTGCATGTTTTCTTTGCATCAAAAATTTTTCAAAAATATATTTTTGATGTTCATCATGATCTTTAAAGTGTTCTTGGTGTTCATCTTGACATTCATAGTGTTCTTGCATGCATCATGTGTTTTGATCCAAAATTTTCATGTTTTGAGTCATAATTGTGTTTTTCTCTCTCATCATTAAAAATTCAAAAAATCAAAAAAATATCTTTTCCTTAATTTTCTCCAAATTTTCGAAAATTTAAGTTGACTTAGTCAAAAATTTTTTAAAATGAATTGTTACTCATAAGTCAAGTCAAATTTTCAATTTTAAAAATCTTATCTTTTCAAAATCTTTTTTAAAAATCACATCTTTTTCATTTTTTTTAATAATTTTCGAAATTTTAAAAATTTATTCTCAAAATCTTTTTCTTATCTTTTTTTTTCAAAAAAAAAATTAAAACTTTACTAACAATTAATGTGATTGATTCAAAAATTTGAAGTTTGTTACTTTCTTGTTAAGAAAGGTTCAATCTTTAAATTCTAGAATCCTATCTTTTAGTTTCTTATTAGTCAAGTAATCAATTTTAATTTTAAAAATTAAATCTTTTTCAAAATATCTTTTACTTAAGAATCTCATCTTTTTATCATATCTTTTTATCATATCTTTTTCAAAATTTTATCTTTTTCAAAAAATTTGATTTTAAAATATCTTTTCTAACTTCTTATCTTCTTATCTTTTCAAATTTGATTTTAATATCTTTTCCAACTAACTATTTGACTTTTTGTTTGTTTCTTATCTTTTTCAAAACCACCTAACTACTTTTCCCTCTTTAATTTTCGAAAATATCTCATCTCTTTTTCAAAAATTCTTTTTAATTGTTATAAATTTTAATTTTAATTATATCTTATCTTTAATTTTCGAAAATCATTAACTACCTTTTCAAAATTATTTTCGAATTCTCTCTCTCTTCTCTTCTTCTATTTATTTATTTATTTACTAACACTTCTCTTCACCTTTCTTCATCTCCAATCACTGCCTCTATCCTTACCCTTCTGCTTAGATTCTTCTTTCTTTATTCCCTTTCTTCTTCTACTAACAATAAGGAACCTCTTTACTGTGACATAGAGGATTTCTCTTTCTTTTCTTGTTCTCTTCTTCCCTATATGAGCAGGAACAAGGAAAAAAGGCATTCTTGTTGAAGCTAACCCTGAACCTAAAAGGACTCTGAAGAGGAAATTAAGAGAAGATCAAAGAGCAATGAGGGAGGAGCAACAAAGGCAAGGAAGGGACATAGAAGAGCTTAAGGACATCATTGGTCCTTCAAGAAGAAGACACCACTAAGGTGGACTCATTCCTTGTTCTTATTTTTTTCTGTTTTTCGGTTTTTATGCTTATTATGTCATCTATATTTGTGTCTCTACTTCATGATCATTAGTGTTTAGTAACTATGTCTTAAGGCTATAAATAAATTCCATAAATCCTTCACCTCTCTTAAAAGAAAAATGTTTCCAATTCAAAAGAACAAGAAGTACATGAGTTTTGAATTTATCATTGAATTTAGTTTAATTATATTGATGTGGTGACAAACCTTTTTGTTTTCTGAATGAATGATTGAACAGTGCATATTTTTGATCTTGTTGTTTATGAGTGTTAAAATTGTTGGCTCTTGAAAGAATGATGAACAAAGAGAAACGTTATTGATAATCTGAAAAATCATGAAATTGATTCTTGAAGCAAGAAAAAGCAGTGAAAAAGTAAAAGCTTGTGAAAGAAAAAAAATAGAAAGAAAAAGAAAAAGCAAGCCAAAAAAAAAAGCCATTAGCCCTTAAAACCAAAAGCCAAGGGTAAAAATGATCCAAGGATTTGAGCATCAATGGATAGGAGGGCCCAAGGAAATAAAATCCAGGTCTAAGCGGCTAAATCAAAGCTGTCCCTAACCATGGGCTTGTGGCATGCAGGTCCAAGTGAAAAGCTTGAGACTGAGTGGTTAAAGTCGTGATCCAAAGCAAAAAGAGTATGCTTAAGAGCTCTGGACACCTCTAATTGGGGACTCTAGCAAAGCTGAGTCACAATCTGAAAAGGTTCACCCAGTCATGTGTCTGTGGTATTTATGTATCCGGTGGTAATACTGGAAAACAAAGTGCTTAAGGCCACGGCCAAGACTCATAAAAGTAGCTGTGTTCAAGAATCAACATACTTAACTAGGAGAATCAATAACACTATCCGAAATTCTAAGTTTGTAGAGAAGCCAATCATTCTAAACTTCAAAGGAGAAAGTGAGATGCCAAAACTGTTCAGAAGCAAAAAGCTACAAGTCCCGTTCATCTAATTAGAATTAATATTCATTGATATTTTAGAATTTATAGTATATTCTCTTCTTTTTATCCTAATTGATTTTCAGTTGCTTGGGGACAAGCAACAATTTAAGTTTAGTGTTGTGATGAGCGGATAATTTATACGCTTTTTGGCATTGTTTTTAGGTAGTTTTTAGCATGATCTAGTCACTTTTAGGGATGTTTTCATTAGTTTTTATGCTAAATTCACATTTCTGGACTTTACTATGAGATTGTGTGTTTTTCTGTGATTTCAGGTATTTTCTGGCTGAAATTGAGGGACCTGAGCAAAACTCTGATAAGAAGGCTGACAAAGGACTACTGATGCTGTTGGAATCTGACCTCCCTGCACTTGAAATAGATTTTCTGGAGCTACAAAACTCCAAATGGCGCGCTCTCAACGGCGTTGGAAAGTAGACATCCAGATATTTCCAGCAATATATAATAGTTCATACTTTATTCGGAAATTGATGATGTAAATTGGCGTTGAACGCCAAGTACATGCTGCTGTCTGGAGTTAAACGCCAGAAACACGTCATGATCCGGAGTTGAACGCCCAAACACGTTATAACTTGGTGTTCAACTCCAAGAAAAGCCTCAGCTCGTGGATAGATCAAGCTCAGCCCAAGCATACACCAAGTGGGCCCCGGAAGTGGATTTATGCATCAATTACTTACTCATGTAAACCCTGGTAGCTAGTCTAGTATAAATAGGATAAGCTACTATTGTATTAGACATCTTTTGACAGTTTAATCTTTGACTGTTTTAGTCTTTGATCATTCGGTCTTTTGATCATTCAGGGAGCTGGCCATTCAGCCATGCCTGAACCTTTCACTTATGTATTTTCAACAGTGGAGTTTCTGCACACCATAGATTAAGGGTGTGGAGCTCTGCTGTACCTCAAGTTTCAATACAATTACTATTACTTTTTATTCAATTCTCTTTTATTCTTATTCCAAGATATACGTTGCACTTCAACTTGATGAATGTGATGATCCGTGACACTCATCATTATTCTCACCTATGAACGCGCGTGACTGACAACCACTTCCGTCTACTTTAGGCCGGGCGCATATCTCTTAGATTCTCCAACAGAATCTTCGTGGTATAAGCTAGATAGATGGCGGCATTCATGGGGATCCAGAAAGTCTAACCTTGTCTGTGGTATTCCGAGTAGGATCTTGGGAATCCGGAAAGTCTAACCTTGTCTGTGGTATTCCGAGTAGGATTCCGGTATTGAATGACTGTGACGAGCTTCAAACTCCTGAAGGCTAGGCGTGATGACAAACGCAAAAGAATCAAGGGATTCTACTCCAACCTGATTGAAAACCGACAGATGATTAGCCGTGCTGTGACAGAGCATTTGGACCATTTTCACTGAGAGGATGGGATGTATCTATCAACAAGGGTGATGCCTCCAAACGATTAGCCGTGCAGTGACAGCGCATAGGACCATTTTCCCGAGAGGATTAAAAGTAGCCATTGATGATGGTGATGCCCTACATACAGCTTGCCATGGAAAGGGGTAAGAAGGATTGGATGAAAGCAATAGGAAAGTAGAGATTCGAGAGGGTTCTAGCATCTCCACACGCCTATCTGAAATTCCCACTATTGATCTACATAAGTATTTCTATCCTTTTTTATTTTATTTATCTTTTAATTATCTAATCCAATTACATTTGACCCTATGAATCCACTTAACTGAGATTTACAAGGTGACCATAGCTTGCTTCATACCAACAATCTCTGTAAGATCGACCCTTACTCACGTAAGGTATTACTTGGATGACCCAGTACACTTGCTGGTTAAGTTGAACGGATTTGTGTCCATACATAGTTGAAAAAGCAATGAATTTTACAAAATACAATAACAAAGGAATCACAATTTTGTCCACCATCTGTATGCGTACGTATGCAAGGACATTTGGCCAAAAATTTGGTTAAGTCTCAAATCTGTAGAATTTCAATTTAAATCCCAAACTTCCGACGCGCATAACTTTTTCGTTTTAAATCATTTTTCATTCGTTCTTCAAACGGTGTAAACTTTATGGGCCCAATTTTGATATAAAACAAGTTTAAAATCATTTGGGGGTTCGGAAGCCAGGTTATGGCTCGCCGAAGTTTGATCAAAAATCATATTTTCACAAAGCTTATAAAACCTCTATTTTCACCAATCTCATACCTCAATACGAAAACTCTAAGCCTTTTTGACGATATCTAACCTTACCAAGTCAGATTTTAATATCCAATTCATGTCCCAAAACATCCCTAATTAATTTTCATTGTCAACTCTCTTAACCCTCTTCAACTCAAGCCACACATAAATCATTATTCATACAAGCATTACTCTTATAAATTCAATATCATCATTATCATCGCTTATACAAGCATCATTTACCTTTTTTACCTTCTTCCGGCCTCTGGCCCAACATTTATCAATTTATTAACATTCATAAGTTCATGTTCAAAATCCTCATCCATTAGCATCAAATCATCATATAGTATCCCATTTTCATCATATAACAATATTCACCAATTCATACTCAACTCAAATCAACAATCATCATCAAGAATACTAAACCTTTAATACAATCATGCATTCAAACTTATCCTATGGTCATCTAACCTAAGTTTTCACAAAATATTATATATTATATAGTAGAAACCAAAACCATATCTTGGCCGATTTTTCGTAAAATTCGAAACGTCACAATTTGTCACCGTTCCATGACACCCAAAGTTCCAGAGTCTCACCAAATGGGTCTCCGGCTCCCTAGAGTTCAATACCAAGTCTCTAACACCACCAATTTGTTTCCAAAGTACACAATCCAAACTAATTTCACAAAATAACACTAAAATTACCATAGGGTTCACTAATTAAATAACATGAAAAGGATTAAACGTTCCTCACCTTACCAATGCGAAATTGGAACAGAACCGAGCAAATTCACAAAGCTAATTTGCTCCTAAACACCAAAATTTAATAAACTCTTAACACCTAATCTCAACAAATTTCGTAACTGAGATGAGAATATTTGGGTAATAAAAATCGAGTTTCTTACCAAATAGTTGAATGGGTTTTGTAGAGAATTTTGAGACGAACGCGTGGTCGCTGACAGTTCGTCAATCGGAGCTCCAGATCAAAAGTTATGGCAATTTGATTATAGAGTGGGGGTTTAGTTGCATGGAAGTGTTCTTCCTTTCCTCCAATTCAGTTTTAGCTTGCTTCCCACTTTGGAAGCGAAGAAGGCTGATCCATGGGTTTTAATGTGTTTTGGGTTAGGCCTTGTGCTCAATACGGGTTCGATTCGGCTCGTTCAGTCTAATTTTGGGCCAAATTTTTTAAAATTAGTGTCAGAATTTCTATTTTAATTTTATCTACTCCAAACTATAAAAATTTATTTTCTAATTTTTAATTAATGACTAATTTATTCACTAATTACTCGGAGTTTACAGTAACTTCATATTTAGAGCCATAAGCATATACACATACTTCCAAAAATCAATTTTACATAGCTTGAGCCATTTGTATACAGCTAATTTAAAAAAAAAAAAGTTTTTCCTAGTTAAAGATATTAAAACCAATCTGGACAAAATTTAAAAGTTATAACCTTGTACAACTAAAATTACATGATAACTACGGGTACTCAAAAATTAGTTTAAGGAGACGGATTTATAATTGAAGTGAAACTGTTTTACATGTCTTAAAAAAACTGAACTAAAACTGTAATTTGTTTTTATAAAAAATAGTTTATTAAAAACCTGTGTAATAGTAGTATATATATTTCTTTCTAGCTTAGTCAAAAATTTTTGCTTTGCTAACCTCAAATATAGCTTAATTAATGTCACGCTTTACTATTTAACAACACTACTTCTGAGCTACTTAACTTTAACAATAATAATAATAATTACAATCATATATAACTTGGTTACAAAATACATAGAACATTTCATACAGATAAATAATCAGGAATAAAAAGCCTTCATCTTGTGTAATAAGCCAACTTTCACTCAAATTTTTCATATAAACTAGTACAATCAAAGGCTTTTGCAACTTGAATATGAATATTTAAGAATTCAATTTAAAAAATATAACCTTATACAACTAAATTTATGTGATAACAAAGGGTACTTAGAAAATTAGTTTATGTAGACAAATTTGTAGCTGAAGTAAAATTATTCTACATATCATAGCTTAGTTAACGTCTCACTTTACTCTTCAGCAACATCACTTATTTTTTACTTAATTTCAACAATAGTAATAGCTACAATAATAATATAACTTGGTCACAAAATAACTAGAACATTTCATACAGATAATAAAAAACAAAGCTTACATCTTGTGTAATAAACCAACTTTTACCTTAATTTTTTATATAAGTTAGTACAGTTCAAGGATTTGCAACTCAAACATAAATTTTTAAGAATTTAATTTCAAAAATATTATCTTGTACAACTAAAATTACATAATAACTAAAAGTACTCAAAAAATTAATGTATCTTAAAGATATAAACTCTTTTCAGGTAAATTAATTTTAAAAATGAAATAAAGTATATGTTTTTTTTAATAAAATAAAATGATATGCAATTGATTTATGAGGTTGGAATCAATATGCTGTATCTAGATGACCTATCTGGAGAAAATACAGAATGAGTCTCGCAGTCTATTATTATAATCCTAACGATGTGGGACAAACAGGAATTCGCTTCTGTTAAAGAGAGTATTGTTAGGACAGTTGTTACCAATTTTTATCTTCTTGATCTTCACATGCAAGTGATATCCCTTTTAATTGTCTAATATGATTTGTCTTAACAGATTTTTACCTATGAATTATGAATAGTCTCATCATATTATTAGTTATGGATGCTTATAGTAGAAAGTCTAAAATTAATTAATACGTTGATTTATTGCCAAAATTCAATGGTATCATGCTACTAAAACGCTTAATTAAAGACCAATCAAATTAAAAATTCTTCTTTTTTGAACCAAACATGAATTGGTGCAATGAAACATAAGTTTAAAGATGTTTGAAATTTTTGGATAAGAACAACAGACTCATTTGAAAGCAGAGAAGAATAAATAGACTAATTTTTTCATAACAAAGATAAGAATCATCCATGGAATGTAAAATCAAAATAATATTTCAATTGAAAAACAAAAGAAATTTATCAAATATATGCAGTGATGATTTTTCCATTTTGTTTTGAGAGAAACTATGAAAACAAAGAAAAAAAAAGACTCACCTTTGTAGAGCTATCACGACAATGACAACACTGTTGTGGCATTGTGAACGAAGATGAAAAACTATTAAAAACGACGGTAAAATAGAAACATGTGTTTTCAAGTTTCAAACTGAATGAATTAAGAATTTTATTTTCTACAACTCAAAGTATAAATTCATACTTTATCCTTATTTATCTTTTTTTTATCAACTTTAAAAAAAAATTATATAGACTCTTCACATATACTTTTTTTTTTTGTTTTCTACTCAATTTCATTTTTAATTCAAAAAAAATTTCATTCATTTTCTTTCCTTTCAAATTTTTCGGATCCAAACATAAGAATAAAGAATGATACTCTAAAGATTACCTTCACAAGATACACCAACCATTGCTAATTGCTAATGTTTAACATATCACAGTGCGCAGAAGCAAAATGGCGCTATGCAAATCTACGACGTTTTTTTATTTTATTTATATTTATTTTATCTAAACAAAATATTTAGAAGCCAATATTTATCACCGTAAAGTGTAATGGCATGATATGTATGTCGAATGCCGTTAACACAAATCTGTTAGTAAGATTCGGGCCTTCAACCAATCAACTTGATTCCAAAGGACATTATTGTCATTTCATAGAGGTGACCTAAACTCGGTGAACGCCGTGAACTCCGTGAGCTACGCTGCTAGCAACATTAGGAATCGGAGATTTCGAAACGTGTCACTCGCAAATCTCCAAGATCCTCTCCGCTTCGATATCCACCCTCCAGCACCCTGCTTTTGATTTCGTCCACGTCAGCATTCCCAACCCCCAATTTCCTATACCTACGTGGAAATATCTCTAACCACGTGCCGCTTCTCGAACATTCCACACCTTCCTTTCTTCCACGTCAGCAACCCATTCCGATATCTTCGTGTTTATTTCTTTTTTTTTTCTTTTTTCTTTTTCCCCCTTCTCCCAAACAAACTAACGTCGGCGTTATCCCCTCTTCCCTAATACCACCGTGGTTTTCTTCAGATTGGGTCAAGCTTCTTTCACTCACCACTTTTAAAGTTTAAACCCGAAAGATCTTTTTGCCCCTTTTCTTTCTTTTTAAAAAGTTAGTTTATCTCAATTCAATTGAAAGTTCTGGTTTTAACCATAATCGTTATTATTATTATTATTATTATTATTATTATTATTATTATTATTATGTAATTGATCAGTTGATTAATAATAATAGTACTAATGTTTTCTGTAAATAATGATTTCCTTCTGGATCGAGCTTCGTAATGGCGATTAGTGAAGCTTCCCAGCTGGTAATCTTGCTTTTTCGTTTTATTTTGTTGGATTATTTTGATTAGGAATTAAAAAAAATTATCTGTGGATGCAAAATAATTAGCTGATTTATCTTCTTTGGCAGTGTATGAGATTTATCTTCAGGAATAGGATGCATCGTGTCTGGTTTCGGATGTTCATGTTTAAGGAAAGATCTCTCTGGTGTTTACGGTTACATCTCTGACGTTACTTTTGGCGTGCTTAACCGTCTTGGATTCAATTTTTTAAGTAAACCCGAGTCAAATCTCGGAACTTCTCTCAGTTAAGACTTCAGTGTTCTTCTTTAGCTTAGTTAGGGTTTGGAAGATACTTTCCGGATTGGAAAAAACTCATTTAGTTTTGTGTAAATCATTATTTATTGAAGAGAATTATATAAGGAAGGGCAGGGATATGCATGTAGTAGCAGTTTACATGATGCTAGGCTTAAGGTTGGTGTTATTGTGTCTGATATGATGCTCTGCTGTTGCAGGGTGAGAACTGAGAAGAGCTTAAAAGGTTTTTGTTTCGGGGCGCTATGGATATTTGTCCAGGCTGTGTGTGAATATAAAATCTTGCCAAATATATGTTATTGTAGTTTTTTATTTTTATTTTTTACTTTCATTAATTAATCTAGTGGTTTACAGTTGTGTTTGGGTTGGCTGGGTGTTTGTGAGAACTATACGCTCGTTTGCTGCACTTTTGGATGAGGACGAGTCATAATCGTTGCAAATTAGGGCCTTTTGGATGACAAGGGAAGTCCAGATGAGTGTTGATGGCGATGAGGAAGAGCTGAAAGAACTGAGCCAGCGCTTACGTGATGGGAAGAGGACGTTTCCGGATGGGGTTGCCAGTGAAGGACAAGGTTTACACGAGAATGATGGAGCAAAATGTAATGGAGTTGGTGAAGATGTTAAGGTTGGAGGACAGGGAGGGACCGTGGAATCCTCTTCCGTCCTGCAGCATGTGCCACAGCAACAGCCTCAAGGGGCAGTGATTTGTTGGGAGAGGTTTTTACATATAAGATCTCTTAAGGTCTTGCTTGTGGAGTATGATGACTCGACGCGCCATGTTGTTACTGCATTGCTACGCAATTGTAGCTATGAAGGTTGGTTGTCATCATGATCTTATTGAATGCCTTACTTTTTTGGGTTAAGCTTGGATACTTTTCCTGCTGCTTCTGTTGAGAAGTACTGTATGCTTGTCAAACTTAATTTTCCTTTATTCCGTTGATTTTCCATACGTTGTAATGCATGCAGAAAGGAGGGGTGTAAATTTTGTTTCCCTTCTCTATGTGGTATATAGTGACTGTACATATAATATGCCAAATGTCTCACTTGATAATATCTGCATGTTACACAAACCTATTCAAACTTAATATTGCACTTGGATGTTACCTGGTAATTAGTTTTACTGGAGTCTGGGGATGCTTGCTTGTGGAATTCTTTCGGCTTCGGTCTGCAACTTTTCTTTTGTTCTACAGAGAAAAAAGAAAGAAAAAGAGAAAGAGAGAGGGGGCATCTGGTTAATTGTGCTGACTATTGCTTTGCTGTAGTTTGAGCTGATTAAATATCTTACATGTGCTCAGCTATTTTGCAATTTCATAATTGACTCAGAAGATTAAGTTTATTAGGGAAACAAAGTGTTAGGATGTGCGGGTGTGGATCTGTTATTTTTCTTATCCTTTATAGTCATTTCAGTAAGTAATAATAGGTTAGATTCACTGAATGTTATTGAATTTGTCATCAAATCAGATTTCTAATACTTTTCCCGTTCTTTTGAATATAGCTGAAATCTTTATAATGGTTTATGTTATTTATCAAATGTAGTTATAATTGCCTTTCAGTATGGGAGTTCTACTAAACAGTTTCATCATGAAAATGGCATACACTGGCTGCCCCAATTCATTATGTTTGATCCTCCCATCCCACCCCACCCTTGGTCTCTTCTCTTCTCTTTTTTCTTTAATTTTTATTTATTTATTTATTTTTTGGCTTCTTTATTTTTCTTCTCACCCAGATAATAAAAAAATTTAACTTGCCTGATCCTCCAATAATCTGTTATTAATCTTTGGGAGTAGCTCCTTGAGAAAGGAAATTATTAAGAATAGTTTATTTTGAGATATGTCATCATGTGCCATGATTGTTGTCGACAGTCAACCATTAGTGGCTTGATGGGTTTAAATAAAGAATTTTAACAATCAACTTGCCCTTTTGTGTACTCCCTAGAAACCATTTAATCAAAGAAGAAAAGGGAAATATTAAGTTAATTTTCTTGTAGTATTCTTGTTAAATTTGTTTTTAACTCCTACTGCAAAGCAAGGTTGATTTGCTGAACCAGAAGATAGTGCTCAGACTGAATTTGGTTAAGGAATCAAGTATGGTGTAGGGAACGAGATAGTACCCAGAGAAGAAGTATATCCTTTGAAGCATGAAAGGTTTGTAACTTCCAAGGAAAGTTAACTACATGAAACAAAGTTTAAATAAATATCTGAGGCAAAATCTGTATTGGCCAGCTTGTATATAATGAAAATGAATGCTTGCAATATTCAGAGTTTCCATCATGACTAGTGTGGGATGAGGAGGCCAGTGGTATTCAGCATGTGGGATGTCAGTTCTGTTCTCATGTTAGGGAAAATCAAGTCCCAAAAGTGTGGAAAGATTACTCCCGCCCCTTCTTTCAGTTATTATTATTATTATTATTATTATTATTATTATTATTATTATTATTATTTGTTGACATATAAAACCCTCAACTGGTGGTTATATCTCAACAATTAGCAGTTATGTTTCAATGATTTCATGGCATTGCTGATAAGATTATTTGATAATTGTCCCTTCTTTTACATCTGTTATAAATTTATAATTCAATTAGTAAAGATAGAGATGCTAGTTGCAGTGTAAGAAATTGTATATAAAGTGACCATGCAAAGGCATCATGCAAGCTAAAGGGTTGATAACAAGTCTCTCTAAATGACCTATATACTTGTCATGTCCAAGAATAAAATTGACTGCATAGTTCAATTTTACTACAGCTTGGTTTTAGTTTGTCAAGTTTGAAAGTAATGTATGCCTTTGCATATTAGGTAGTGAGGGAACAACTTGTCAACCAAATGGCAGGAATATGCCTGCTATTGAAAATATTGGTAAAAATTTTACATTTTATGCAGTTGGACATGTTCTTTTATTAATGGTCAGAATTTATAGAAAGGATCTAATACCAAAAAGGAAGAGACATCATTAGAATAACATTGGAGTGAGATGGATTAGAAGGGATGTGGGCTGCTGGAAAAGAAAATTAGTGGCAGTAGACAGAGCAAGAAGAGTGGAGAGAGTGGAAGAGATGGACTTGACATCAAGAAGGAAACCCTATGCTTCACTTTCAGTTCAAATTACAGGGCTAAGTTATCCTCAACCCTGTTTATTATTCATTAAAAGGAAAAAATATAAAAAAATAGTGATAGCATTAGTTCTATATGGGCCATGAAAAGCTGCAACACGCACACCTGACAACTGCCATGGCAAAGTTTGATCTGATGCTGCTGCCTCTGACATGCTCACAGAATGTGCGACACCACATCAGTTTGAAAAGTTACTATTGACCACTGTCTACTGAAGTTTCTAATTTGTTTCTTTGTTAATTGGCTCACTTTTACTGGTTTGGTTAATAGGAGTGAGGTGTGGCAAAGGTGGCTTGCCTTGTGATTGTATGATCATGTAGAAACATAGTTCATGTTTTGAATGTTTTCTCTGATCCAAGGCGGTCTGTAATATTTTAAATTGGGATGGGCTATAATTGTAAACTAGAAATAACAGAGGAAGTAGTTGGTGATTGTTTGCAGCCGGAAAGTTGTGTTTTTAACATCTTATATTTTAACTCTATGAGCAAATACATTGTTCATGGCATCAAAGTAATCACATAAGTGTTATTTGATAGTATTTGTTCTAGAGTGTAATTTTACATAATAAAAACAATATATTTTCATAGAAGCAAGTGTATTGTTTTATGGAAAATCTCCCGTGTTTAATTTTTCAGTTATTGAAGCCGCAAATGGGTTGCAAGCTTGGAAGATTTTGGAGAATTTAACCAATCATGTTGACCTTGTTTTAACTGAAGTAGCAATGCCTGGCTTATCCGGCATTGGTCTCTTATGCAAGATTATGAGCCACAAGACACGGAAAAACATTCCAGTAATTAGTAAGTTTTCCGAAGTTCCCGTTTTGTTGTAATTACGAGTTATCTACATGTTTAGTTTAAAGCATTTACCTTCCTCATTACATTCTCCATAAGAAATACTCTTTTCTACCGCCTTTAATGGGATTTCTGTGCAGTGATGTCATCTCGTGACTCTATGGGTTTAGTCTTCAAGTGTTTGTCAAAGGGTGCTGTTGACTTCCTAGTCAAACCCGTAAGGAAGAATGAGCTTAAAAACCTTTGGCAGCATGTTTGGAGGAGATGCCATAGTGTAAGTTGACTCAGTTTCCTCTTTCTATGTTATGTTTTCTGTTTCTTTTCTGACCAATATACTGTGATGCATTGCTGTTACCCTTTTCTAGTCCATAAAGTCCAGTGATGACACGATAATTTAGCTGTATATTGAACTACTTTTATTTCCTTCTCAAAAGCAGAGAGGATTTTGCTGAATGTAACGACATGTTCCCATATGCTTAATATAGTTTGTTTGATATGGGATTTGGGATTCAACTTTAAAATACTTTGTTGATTGACTCTATTTTTTAAGCTGACCCACCTAGTGGGACAAGGCTTTGCTGTTGTTTTTGTTGATTGACGCTATTTCTTCGTTTTCTTCCCTCAGTCCAGTGGCAGTGGCAGTGAAAGTGGCACACAAACCCAGAAGTCAGTAAAATCAAAGAGTCTTGAGAAATCTGATAATAATTCTGGAAGCAACGATGAAGATGATAATGGAAGTATAGGCCTGAATAATGGGGATGGAAGTGACAATGGCAGTGGCACTCAGGTACAACTTTCCCCCCTTGATCTTTTGTTGGAACCATTCTCATGCGTGCATGTTTGCTCTTCTGTTTGCAATTCCATTTCGATTCACTTGTAATTGAAAATGTATAATTGACTTCGTCTATGGTGTTGTATGAAACACATTCAAATTATATACCTATAATTTCCCATCCCAGTATCCACTTTTAATTGTAATATTGCTTAGCATGATATTGCTGAAAATATCTATAAGTAATTGCATGGGGATAATAAGAATCAGAGGAAATAATTGCTGAAATGGCTTAAATAAGTTTTTGATCCTTATAAAATTCTTACTTTTTGGTTTTAGTCCAAAAAAGTTTGAATGTTGTCTATTTTAGTCTCTTTGTTAGTTACTTCCGTCGAGTCGAGTATCAATTTGCTGTGTGCTGAATCACTTAACGGATGTGTGTCTTCTCTTTCGTCTTAAAAGAATACCATCCTTTGTGTCCACTCTGCTGAGTTCCTTAAAAAATGAAATACAAAGATTAAAAGTTTTATTTTAGTCCATGCAAGATAAGTGAATCACCCTATTAGTTATTCGATGGTTTTTAACAAGATATGTCCTTTAAGATGAAAATGTTGCCACTGATATCTCCTGTAACATGTTGATTGCTTCCCTGGACTGTTGAATGCTGCGTAGACATCACATTAGTTCCCCAGTCTGAATATCATGTCTCAAAGTAAACTTTTCAAAGATGAATAATATTAATATCAACATATTATGATATCATTGTTGCCAGGGACAAGATCGAAATTGATTTGCTGTTATGACTTATGAGTAATTAGTGGGTACTATTGTGGCACTATCTAAGTGGCTGTAGTGAAATATTGCCAACATTTGCTATTGCAGTTGTCATGGCTGCAATTTGAAATCGGTCGTGGTTATTCTAGCATCATTGCAGTTGCAACTGGAGGGGATGTGGCATTGAATTGTTGAGCCTTCTTCGAAACCATTTCTTTTAATTTTTCCAAGTTGAATTTCATTTTGGCCTCGCTTAGATTGAAACTTTATGGCCTTCATTAATGTATTAAGTTTTTATCTATTGCCCACTTGTTTAAACTGGTGAATATCTGGGTTGTCTTTACACATAAGCAGATACAATTTCTCTTGTAAATGTGTATTTTCCCTTGGAGCATTTGTTGCTACCAAAACTCTTTCTCCTCCTTTTGTAGTCGAGTAATAACAAAGCTGTTGCCCTTTTCTGTGGGGGGTGGGTTACTATATTGTCCCTCATCATATGTTAGAAAAATCATAAATGATCTCTGAGGAATGGTTTCCATATTGACTTGTATTTAATGATGTCTCTTTTTTTCCCTTTTTTACCTTTTTTCAGAAGTAGAATTTCAATACCAATCAAAACAGGGCTTGCTGTTTTCTACATCATATTACAACAGTTCATATCAAATATATTGTCCTATTACTTCGAATATCTATTTTCTAGCTTCTGCCTTTCCTACCTAGAATCAAAATATAAACATTTTTCTGCCCTCAGACTAGCATGTAATGCAGTTATTTCTAATATTTGGAGAAATAGGAGCCTCCTTCTCATGTCATTATTATCAATGCACCACATATTTTGTATAATACTGATAGTTTAGGAGCAAAGACCCCGCAAGCTTCCATTTAAATTTATGAAATTCAAAATCAACTAATCGTAGTCATATGAAATTCTGAATTGTGTATTTGCAAAAGAAGTTTGGATGCGTATAGAGATTGTATTCTACTTATTTGGTAACCAAATGTTACTAGCCAATGTCATCTTTTTCTCCTTTTGCAGAGCTCCTGGACCAAACAAGCTGTAGAAGTTGATAGTCCCAAACCAGTTTCCCGGTGGGATCAAATAGCCGAGTGCCCTGATAGCACATGTGCTCAGGTTGTCCACTCCAATGCTGAAATATGTGGAATAAAGATGGTTCCTCCATCTACAAAGGAGGGTCAAGAACAAAATGAACGTCTTAGTAAGACAGAAGTTTTATCTTGTTACTGCAGTCACTAGTTCCTCCATCAAACCGTTTGCGTGTGATGCTTGTCATAGTGATATGTTGTGTTTATTGAAGCTTTTCATAGTATTAGAAAGCGGAGAACTGCTTTCATATGATTAGTTAGTCCTATGCAGTGAATACCTCGACTGTGCTTGGATGATTGCAAAATTGCACACATACACACATTGTTTACGTGTGATAGTGATATGCTGTGTTTATTGAAGCTTTTCATAGTATTAGAACTGCTTTCATATGATTAGTTAGTCCTACGTAGTGAATGCCCGACTGTGCTTGGATGATTGCAAAATTGCTCCTATCTGTTCAATTTCTTTTGTTCGAAAAATGCTTTGGATGCCGTGTCACTGTTGATGCTTTGAGGGTTCATCTCTCTTTCAAATAAAAAGTTTATGCTGTTATGTTCCCCGTTCCTTTTGCGCATCACACTGCTGATTCCATTATCTTAATGTGATGCTTGCTAATTCGTATATGCGGTTATGTAATTTGATGCATATCCATGTATTTACAAGTATCTTTCTTTGTGTATCCAGTCAAAGCTGCGGGTTCAAAACATAGCAATACAATTGATGTAGGGCCCTCAAAATTCAATGATCAAAGGAATAGAGGACAGCAGGATAATTGTGGGAATCAATCTAACAACCGTAGCTGCAAAGGTCCTTCACTGTCTGATGCCATCACTAGCACTTCTGGATCTCAGATGCATACAGCAGAATTTGAAGCCAAAGATAGAAGACCCAGGTCCTTAGACATTGAAAATAAATGCACTATTGATGCTAAGGACTTACCATCTCTTGAGCTTAGTTTAAAGAGGCTTAGAGGAGTTAAAGATGCTGGCATTACAATTCAGGATGAACGGAATGTTTTAAGACATTCTGACCTTTCTGCCTTCTCAAGGTATATGATGATTGGTATTTGTTATGTATTTATGTTCTTAAGATGAAGGAGTGTACAGTTTTTATGAGTTTTTTTGCTTCAGGTATAATGCAGCCTCTAACACTAAGAAGTCGCCCACTAGATACGCTGGAAGCAATTCTCCACATGATAATAGCCTAGAAGTTACAAAGAGGGATTCATCTCGTGACATTCAGTCACATTCTAGTGGCAATCCTCCTAATCAAAATTCAAATGGTGCTAGCAATAACAATGATATGGGTTCTACTACTAATAATGCTTTTACAAAATCTGCAGTCATAAGTGAGCCAGCAGTGGCATCAACAACAAAATGTTTGTACCAATCATCTGCTTTCCAGCCTGTAAAGAGCAACCTTAAGTGTACCTCCCAAACAGTTGTTTTACATAATACTGAAGATCCAACAGCAACAATGCTGGTACCACCTAGGGTAGACACTCACAAGGATTTGACAACTAAGGACTTCCATCACCATCATGAAACCCAGAACATCATTGCTAACAACATGAAGCACCAGCTTCATCCTGATCATGATGCTGAATCATCAAAGAAATTAGCTGCTGCTGCTGCTCCACATTGTGGTTCTTCAAACGCAGTTGAAGTGCTAGTTGAAGGTAATATTGGAAATTTTAGTCTCAACAGAAGTGCTTCAGGCAGCAACAATGGGAGCAATGGACAAAATGGAAGCAGCACAGCAGTTATTGCTGGAGGGACAAACATAGAAAGCAACAATCCACTTGCTGGGAATAGTGGAAGTGGTGATGCTAGTGGGAGTGGAAGTGCCAACAAGGTAGATCAAAAGAAGAGTTCTCATAGGCAAGCAGCCTTAACTAAGTTTCGTCAGAAAAAGAATCAGAGAAATGAGAGATCCTTTCATAAAAAGGTAATTGACCATTGAGGAGTTATTCCTGATAATCATATTGATCTTTTGCTTTGTTGCCTTAATTTTATTTTTCACCACTCTTCCATGCATCTCTATTTTCATTACTCACCCTGCTCTATTGAAGTTTAACTTCTTTGCTAAGTTATTTCCCTGAACTTGTGTGTTTAATCTAAACGGTTGATGGAGGAAAGAATAAAAATTTCATGTTTATGCCTTATAGTGCAAGCCTAAGCTAGCTGTGCTAAATTTCAGATTCTCCGGAGTTCATAAAATTTTTGTTGGTTTTTTGCTGCATCTCTTAATTATAGGGTGGTTGTTGAGTAACCTACTTAAATGGAGAGTATGGATAGGTTAGAACTTCTGTAGATTCTGTATTGAATGCTTCTTCCAGGTGTTTTTGCAATAATATGCACATCGGTTGCTTAGATAAAAGGGTTACGTTGGATTATTACACTTTTTAAAATCAACTTCTCTCCCTATTTTACTTCCTATTTTTATTTTCTTTAATCTGCTCCTGATTTCAGTAAGGGTGTGTTTATTTAGAGGGTAAAAGTAACGGTTAAATTTCTTGTATGAGCATTGTTGGCGCTCATACATGAAATTTTACCGGCAGACCAAACACCTTATAGTTATAGCCAGTATTAACTTAAGAGTTTAGTTGAATCGCAGTTGTATGCAAAACACATGGTGAGGACTACTAAATAAGACAAAGGAAAAAGAGGATAGGACCAAAAATACAATTAAACACTACATGATTCTGAATTCTGAAATCAAATAAAGAATCTTAGTCAACCGATTTATTGGAATAAAAATGCGATGTATAAAAATTTCACGATTCACACTCCCTTAACAGGATTCCTATTGCTGCTTCTACTAGTTTGTATATGACACTGAATGTAACAGACTCACAGATGGCGATGAAGTCATAAGAAACTGTAATTAGATGTTTGATTAGTGATTAGCTTGTTAGACTACGAATGTGATGCTTCTTGTTCTGTAATATTATTAATGAAGTCAATCACAAAATAAAAAATATCTGAAAAAATTAGGGATTTGACTCTCATGCACAAGTAGGTTAAGGGGGAAACTAAAGTGGGTCGCATACACAACGCAAGTTCATCATCCAAGTGTGATTAAGCCATTAGATATTTGGTTGGTGATCAGGAGGTTAGACTGGGAATGTGATGGTCATTGTTTTGTAATATTATATGAAGTCAAACACAACTAAAAATGTCTTTAGAAATGAGCAATTTGCCTCTGCTATCATGCATAATTCAAGTTTATTATCCAAGTGTGTTTAAACTCTCGATTTCTTATTTTACCAATTCGTGTACTTTTAAGAGGGGGCATATGCATAAAAATCATGCATTCCCGTAGTTGAAGTATGAAAGTGCAATTTGATTTCTCACTTCTGGTGATTACTTTCTGGGTTTTTAGATTTGGTTTCACTCTTCCATTAGTTGATGACTAATAAATGATTGTTGATTGGCTTGGTATCAGTGAATTTTTGTGTTATGAAAGTGTCTCTTGTGAACCAATAAATGATTGTTGATGGGCTTGGTATCGGAGTGAAGTTTTTATGTTATGAAAGTCTCTCGTGGCTCCCGGTTGCTTCTAGAAAGCTAACTTAGTAGTGTTTGAATTTCAGGTTCGATATCAAAGCAGAAAGAAATTAGCTGAACAGCGACCGCGATTCCGTGGCCAATTCATACGGCAGTCGTCTAGTGAAACTGCAAGTGATGCAACAGAAAAGTGACACACGGAATTTGCCAGTACGCTGTGTGATGGGGATATGGTAGAGAAAGGTCAAAGAGCCGTCATGTAGAAATTTGGGGAATTGTTCGGTTTCTTGGGTGTATTTGTTGTGTTCAATGTACAACGGACTGTTTAATTTATGCCAACTTGTTCATTTGAAACCTGAATCAATTTATGTTGTGGAGAAACATTGTTATTATGCTTGGAAAAATTCACATTCAGCGACCGTATAATCTAATGCGTTCTCATTGATATTGTGCTGCATGATTAGATTTATGCAGTGTTTGCATTTGCAGGTGTTGGGTGTGTTGATGCTTGATGTCGGCTAATAAGTCCCATCTTGGATAAAATAAACCTGTTAAAGCAGCTTTCAACTGCGAAGATTTGGATGCATACACGTGTATAAGTTAGTGAAGTCTATGGTGTTTATAGTGATGGTGATTGTGTTATTAAAATTAAAATGATAAATTTTTTATATTAATTTTTTTAAATTTAAAAATATTGTTGAAGAGTAAAAAATATTATATTAATTAATTTTAGCAATATATTTATTAAGGCACTATAATTATCAAAGTATATATATATAGCTTAACCTAAAGTTAAAGTTAGGTCCAATAAAGACAAAAAGGCTTAGCCAAATAAGATGGTCTTCACCATTTATCCGACCTCTTTGAGAAGTCGAATATGATATGAGGAGTTCGTTTTACTTACCTAAATAAGTATATGTTTTTTTGAATTTCTTTTACCATTTCTATTTCCATTATAAGATAGGTTTTAACAAACTTCTAAGATAAAGGGAATGGTCATCTACCAATAAAGGTGGAACTATTCCAAAAGGTGGTTATCGACTCTATATAAATATACTGACACTTCTTAGGTATACACCTATTCTAATCTACTAAAAATCTAGCTAAAACTCTTGCTAACTTAAGCATTGGAGTTTCTTGTAGGTATCACCCTCACCTCCTCACAAGGAACTCGGATGGCAGCACTTCAACGCAAGAACAAGTCGGACACTGCCTTATACAGAGTCTGAACCTCACGTTTAGGCTCGAATCATCATTTCAGACAATTCTCGGAACATTGGTGCCGTAGCCTGCGACTTGGAATTCAACCCTTGATAATGGCGGACGACCAATATGAAGACAGTCACATAGGATCTGAATCGAAATCGGAGCCCCACCATGATGACCTCACATTCACAATACCTCCGCCTCGAGAAAGAGCGCACATTCCCCATAGAGAAGGAACTTCGGAAAATCCTCAACCAAGGCGGATCCAATCAAAGGTCCATCCACCAGAAGATGAAGAACCTCCACATCCAACGGAGATACTAGGATTAGTCCATGGTCACCGTGGATGACTATAGCAACTTGAACTAGAAGCTGAACGACAATGGAAAGCAGAACGAGAACTACGAAGGGAGGTACGACGACGAAAAGAGCTGGAGGAAAAGCTCTTAAGATTGGAAGTTGACCTCTGAAGATGGAGTAATCGAGCAAATCGGGAAGAAAGCCCTATGGGAGGTGGAGATCCGTTTGTTGAAGAGAAACATGGATCTATATGATGGAACGACCGACCCGAGGCATCATCTTAGCAATTTCAGAAGTCGGATGTACCTAGTCGACACCTCTGATGCTACTCGTTGCGAAGCTTTCCTGACGACCCTAACCAAAACCACAATGAAGTGGTTTGATAACTTACCTCCTAGGTCAGTAACTTGGTTTGACGACCTGGAGAGAAAATTTCTTACTAAATTCTCAATTCAAAAGGACAAGGTGAAGCATGCTCCGAGCTTGCTAGGAGTTAAGCAAGAAATCAAAGAGACACTCCAGGATTACATGAAAAGGTTTAAGAAAGCTTATTTGGAAATACAAAACATACCCACTGAAGTAGTTATAATGGGACTAGTTAATGGCCTTAAAGAAGGGTCATTTTTTCAATTCATATCCAAGCGACACCCAGCATCCTTGTATGAAATACAAGAATGGGCAGAAAAATATATCCATGACTAGAGATCCCCTCCCGAGGCCCAGCCTATCATATCCTATCCACCTCAAAAAAGGAGAAAGAAGTCAAGAAAATAGAGAAGTACAACTCGAAAAAACCTCAAAGGTATCATAGTTATACTCCACTCTGAGTTTCTCTTGTAGACGTATACAGCGAGATATGCCACACTGAGAAGTTTTCACCTCCTCGCCTAATCAAACAAAAAAGGCAGAAAATTGGACATAATACTGCGAGTACCACAAGCTTTATGGACATTCTACCAATGAGTGTTATGACTTAAAGAATGTCATAGAAAAGCTGGCCAGGAAAAGTCGGCTAGACATATGATCAACGGAGGATTTGTTGGAGGAGGAATCTTGAAATCATCGCAGAAGAGGCATCTTAAAGAGGTATACCAAGTCGGGAAAGATGATAGAACTCCTGACTTGCCAACCATCTCATTCACTAAGGAAGATGCTCAAGGGGTGAAGCCTGGTCATGACGACCTAGTGGTGTAATAATGATCCCCGCGAATGCAAACCTCTATAGAACCCTAGTGGATCAAGACAGTTCTACAGATATATTGTTTAAACCCGTCTTTGACAAACTCCGATTAGAAGAGAAGGATCTAAAGGCGTACTTAGATAACCTCTTCAGGCTAGGAGACACGTCAATCTGACCTTTAGGGTTTATCTCTCTATACACTACCTTTGGAAAGGGCACAAAGTCAAGGACATTAAGCATCGACTATATTGTTGTCGACATCACGTCGGCGTACATTGCCCTAATAGGTCGGACTACCTTAAACTGACTTGTAGCAGTTGTTTCTACACCTCATTTATGTATAAAGATCCCCAATGCAGAAGAAATTGCCACCATGAAGGGATATCAAAAGTTGGCACGAAAGTGTTACAATAAAAGCCTAAATTAAAAAAACAGCTCGGGAGAAAAGGAAGTCAACACTATTGAGTTTGGAGGTGTCTGAACTCGAGAAGAACTATGCCCTCAGCCTGGAGAAAAGGTAGAAGAAGTGCAAATCGAAAATCATTTTGAAAAGACAACGAATATAAGGGCTAATATGGAAGGAGGTCTGAAAGCATAATCATAGACCTCCGATATACCTGGTATAGATCCCGACTTGATGTCTCATAAGCTCGCTGTATCCACAGGTTCTAGACTTATTCAGCAAAGACGTCGAAAACTCGGGCTCGAAAGGACACAGGTCGTGGAAGAACAAGTGCAAGGTCTATTGGAAGTAGGATTAATTCATAAGAGAGATAAAGTATCCATTGTGGCTGGCTAATGTAGTTCTAGTAAAGAAACAGAATGAAAAGTGGAGGATGTGTGTAGATTAAACCGACCTCAACAAAAGCTTGCCCCAAGGATCTATACCTTCTCCCCAGTATTGATGCTCTGGCCGACTTAGCCTCAAGTAATCGGTACTTGTCCTTTATGGACGCCTACTCGGGATACAATCAAATCTCAATGTACAAACCGGACTAAGAAAAGACCTCTTTCATCACTTATAAGGCTAACTATTGTTATGTAGTAATGTCTTTTGGATTGAAAAGTGTCGGAGTCACATACCAACGACTGATGAACAAGGTGTTTTTTCCTCACGTAGGGAGACTCATGGAAGTCATTGTGGACAACATACTTGTCAAAACTAAATATGACCTAGACCTTTTGTTCGACCTCTCTGAGGTATTCTCCACAATTAGAAAACTTGAAATGAGACTAAACTCCTTAAAATGCACTTTCGCAGTGGAACCTGAAAAGTTCTTAGGTTTTATGCTCACTCAAAGAGGCATAGAAGCAAACCTGGGCAAGTGCGCAACAATACTAGAAATGAAAAGCCCAACTTGTCTCAAGAAAGTCCAACAACTAAATAGAAGGCTGGTGACGCTATCTAGATTCTTAGCAGGGTCAGCATTGATGTCCTTACCTTATATTCAATCCTCAGAAAGAGGAAGCAATTTCAATGGTCCCAAAAGTGTGAACAAGTCTTTCAAGGCTCGAATCAAATTTAGGGTGGATAACCACCATAATTAACTATCTTAAATTTGATGTCCTACCTGAAAATGAATAGAAGACTCGAAGACTCATAAGGGAAGCACAAATTACACCTTGGTTTATAATATTTTATACAAAAGAGGGTATCAACACCTCTCCTAAAGTGCATCCCGACCTCCAATACAAAGGAGGTCCTGGAGTAAATACACAATGGCATATATGGGAACTACTTGGGAGCCCAATCACTAGCCAAGAAGGTGATCTGGGTCGGCTTCTTTTGGCCGACTTTACAAAGAGAAGCACCCGAGTTCGTTAAAAAGTGCCCGCCTTACTAGAAGCATGCTAACATTCATGTTACGCCTCTTGAAGAGCTCATTAGCGTCACCTCACCATGGCCATTTGCAAAGTGGGGCCTCAATCTACACGAGCCATTGCCTCAAGCTCCAGGACAAGTGAAATATCTCATCGTAGGGTGATGAGCAGATATTTTATACGCTTTTTGGCATCATTTTTCATATAGTTTTTAGTATGTTTTGTTTAGGTTTTATTAAGTTTTCATAGTTTTTAGTGAAAAATTCACATTTTGGATTCTACTTTGAATTTGTATATTTTTATGCAATTTCAGGTATTTTTTGGCTGAAATTGAGGAGTTGGAGCAGAAGTCTAATTCAGAGACAGAGAAAGCACTGCAGATGCTATCCGGATTTGACCTCCTTGCACTCGAAAGAGCTTTTCTGGAGCTATAGAAATCCAAATGGAGCATTCTCAACAGATATAGAAATCTAACATCTAGACCTTTCCAGCAATATATAGTAGTCCATACTTTGCTTTAGAATTGAAGGTCCAAAACTGGCGTCCAACGCCAGCCTCCTACCCTATTCTGGCGTCCAGCGCCCAAAGGAGAATAGACCAGCGTCCAACACCCATAAAGGACCCTTAGCCAGCGTTCAACGCCCTAGAGGCCTCCTAGCATGTGGATCTCAATCAAGCTCAGCCCAAACACTCACCAAGTGGGCCTCAGAAGTGGATTTTAGCTCTAAAAGACTGTTTTACCCTTCTTAATGTAATCCTTAGTCATTAGTTTATTATTTGAAAACTTTTTACACCTCTCATTAAAGGGGGGGGGGGAGGACACACTTTACATGTTTTTATCATTGTATTTTCTATCATTAGGAGTTTCTAAACCTCCTAGGTTGAGGGGAGGAGCCCTGCTGAGTTTTATGGACTAATAAAAGTATTACTGTTCTATTTCAATCCGTGTTTGATTCTCTATTCTAAGATGTATCTTCATTCTTCATTCTAAGACCGCGTGCCTGACAACCACCAGTGTTCCTCTTGGGTTCGTGTGACTACGTAACTAGAAAGTACTGAACCACTAGCTTGATTATACATCTCTTAGACGACTAATCCATGACTTCATTGGGGACTTCTCGAGACACCAGTTCAGCCAAGGTATCAGGAGATTCGAGTCTTTGTGGTAGAGGCTAGAATCCAAAGGCGCAGCATTCTCTGATTCTGAAGATTCAACCTTTTTTGTGGCATTTTGAGTAGGATCATTAAGGAGAATAGACTGTAGGAGCTTCACCCTCAATCAGAATGGATCCACACTAACCCTAGGGTTCAGATTTGGAGGAGCATTGGCGACCTCTCAACCGGCGTTGATCACATACAGCTGATAAACCCCATTTTTAGGGTTTATCTTGTGTTGAATTTAGAGGGTTTTGTCAACTTGTCTTCCATTTATTCACTAAAATAGCATGGTTTTGTAAATTCTCCTTTAATTGTGCTTAAGAGTGAAAACATGCTTTTTGGGTCTTAAAATAGCTAAATTTAATTCACCTTGATTCCATTAGATGCCTTGATGTGTTTGATAAGTGATTTCAAGTTTAGGAGGCAAAGATTAGATTTAGGGAATGAAGAAAAAGCATGTAGAAATGGAGAACTCATGAAGAAACAAAGGAATCGCAAAGCTGTCAATCCCAACCTCTTCGCACTTAATTGATCGTAACTTGAGCTGCAGAGGTCCAAATGAGGCAGTTCTAGTTGCGTTGGAAAGCTAACATCCGGGGCTTCAATATGATATGAATTTTTTTATAGTTGCTTGGCTTTTAGGGACGCGTATGCGTGATGCGTCGATGCTTGAACGTGACTAACTAAAGGCAACTCGTGGCCAGCGATTTCTGAAACATTTTGGGCCCAATCCAACTCATTTCTGATGCTATTTAACCCAAGGATTGAAGAAGGATGAGGAAGTTAGTTAGTTAATTAGTTTTAGTTGAGTTTTTATTAGGCTTTAGTTAGTTTCTAGATAAAGAAGCTCTCTCTTCTCTCTAGAATTAGGGTTCTTAGTTTTAGATCAATATCTCTCTCTCCTCTTGCTATAATTTTCCTTTTCCTCTTTAATTCTTCTCTTGTAGTTGTAGCATTCTACTTCTCTTGTAGTTTCTTTGTATTGTTAATTGTATTTTATGAATTATTTTGTAGATCTACATTTCTTCTCAATGCAATTGGTAAGTTCTTTGTTGTTTCATAATTGTTTTGCCTTTCTATTGTTAATCTCTTGCTTTTGTAGTTAGATCTCTCTTTAATTATTGCAATTCATGTTGTTTACGTTTGTTGCCTTTTATGTGTTTGATGAAATGCTTCTTTTAGTTATGAGGTAGATTTTGTTTCTCTTGGCTTTGGTTGAATAATTGGTGACTCTTGAGTTATCTAATTCCTTTGCTGATTGATAATTGGAAGTTGCTAACTGACTTAATAGTCTTTCATCTAGATTTGGCTAGAAATTGTGATATCAAGTTAATTCATCCATTTACTTTCCTTTATGGTTAGAGGTTAACCAAGTGGGAGCAATGGACACTTGTTGTCACAATTGAAGATGATAATTAGGATAGGATTTCTAATTCTCATACCTTGCCAAGAGCTTTCTCAATTGTTAGTTCATTTTCTTTGCCTTTTACATTTCTTGTCTCTTACCACAAAAACCCCAAAATATACTTCATAGCCAACAACAAGAACATCTTATCACAATTCCTAGGGAGAACGACCCGAGGTTTGAATACTTTGGTTATTTTTATTGGGGTTTGTTACTTGTGACAACCAAATTTTTGTATGAAAGTATTATTGTTGGTTTAGAAACTATACTTGCAACGAGATTTCATTTGTGAAATTCTAAACCATCAAAATTTCGTTCATAAAAAATGGCGCCGTTGCCGGGAAATTGCAAATGTGCGCTTGTTATTGGTTATTGTACATATGTGAATATTGTGAATATGCTTCTTTGTTGATTGTTGCTAGTTTTAGTAGTTTGTTTTCATTATTTCTTGCTAGTTTTTGTTTTCATTTTCCCTTGCTATCATGAATTCTCACTTTGGCTATGAGTTTGGTTCTATGTTATAGGAGATGTGAATTTCAGTGACAACATGCATCAAGGATGGGATACTCAAAGGTGGGAGGAGCCATATGCATATGATCAATCTTCATGGCAATAACCTCCACTAATGCACTATGAACGAGAGCCATTCTATGATGCATACCAATCAAATGGCTATGGTGAATCCCCTTGCGACTTTCAAGAACCACCACCGTATGCCTATGAGTCATACCCTCAACATAACCCTCAACCATACTTACAAGCCTCTTTTCACCAACTACCTTCATATGACTCCAATCCATACCACCATACCAACCACCTTTTGAGCCATATGAACCATATGAACCATATATGGAACCATCACAACATCAACACTTCCAAGAACCACCCCCTCCACACTATTACCAAGATGAACCACCTCCAATATATACTAATTTTCAACCGCAAGATGAATTATACCCTCCACCATAACCCTCCATGGAAGAGTACTCACGTCCATCAATCCAAGAGCAAGAAGATCTTACCTATGCTTGAAATTTGGAACAAGATTGCCTCAAGAAAATAATGGACCGACTTCAAGCAACTATCCGTCAAAATATAGACTCATGGGATTCATGTCCCAAGCAAAACATGTTCAAGGATGATTGTATAGGAGAAACCATGGAGTGTGTTGTGCAACAAGTGGAAACATCGAAGAGTGTTGAACCGCCACAAACCTATCAAGAAGAACCACCTTCTTATCATGAACCCTTTCTCCAAAATGATGAACCCTCCTATCCACCCCAAACTCCAATGGATGAACATCTCACTTTGATACGTCAAGGGCAAAAAGAAATGCAAAGGGAGTTACTAGGATTCACGGCTGCCTTGGAAGTGGTGACAAACCAATTGGCCTCCCAATGCTTGAACGCTCAAAGCATTTCCATGGCTACATGTGGAGAATCAAATGAAGAGCCTTGCATGAAAGAGAGATTGGGAATTCCGGTGAAAAATAAGGAATGTTGCTTTGTGTTGGAACAATTGGAGGAAGCTTTGATTGTTGAAGAAGAGGAAGAAGTGGTTAAAGACTTAGAAGATGCGGAACCTCCATGGGAACATAGAATTGAAGAAAACCCCTCCAAGAAGATTGAATTTGATGTTGAGGAGGAAAGTGCACAACCTCCAAGGCATATTCCATATGAAGAATTGGATGGGATAGAGCAAGAATTGAGTTCCCATAGCAATGAAGATCAAGCATCAAATCCTTATGGTGAATCCTTTGAACGTGAAGAACCTTCTCCCGGTGAAATTGAAAGAAATGTGGAGGTATATTTCTCTCATCCTCCCATTTATGATTTGAATAAGGGAAAGAAGTTAGATAAAATTGATGAACAAAGGATTGAAATTAAGAGATCTTATGAGGAGGTGAAGGTCCTTAGAAAAAGGAGGATGGGAATTGAATGCGCTTTGTCAAGCTCATTGGAAGCTTCTTTACCTAGGTTGTCATCTACTCCTTCATTTGAGTGGGTAAAATTCATCTCTATTAGCTTTATTGTCCCACTTGAATATGGCTTGCTTGAAATGGATGGTCAACTTAGGATGCTTTGCGGGATGAAGCGTAAGAGAAAGATGTTTGTGGTTGGCGTTGCAAATCGAGGCTCATTATGGTTAATACATCAAAGATAAAATATAAAGGTTGGAATAAAGCTCAACTAGATGGGTCTAGAAGGATTGTTGGGCACTTCATCAAGAATTCATCTTGTTTGCCACTCGGAAGGATTAATAATGATCAACTTCAAAATGGGTGTGAACATAAAGTGTGGGATCCCGGATTACAAGAAGAGGATCGACTTTGGGAGCCCCAATCTTGTGAAGAACCCCATCAAGACTTGGTGCAACTTATAAGAAATCTTGGGGCACAATGGAGAACTAAGCATTCGTGGGAGTTCCAAGAAGAATTTAAGCACAAGCCACCTTGAGAGGAGCTCCCCATAAGTCCAACTTAAGGATAGTAAACAAAAGTGCTAGGCGGGAGACACCCCGCCATGGTAAACTCTTTCCGTTCTCTTGTATATATACTTAATAAGTGATTTGAGTTGCCGTTATAGATAGTTTTCTTCCTTTCTATACTCTTATACATTTTGTTTTGATTGATAAGTTGTTGTAGTGTGTTTTGATTAGTTTAGATTGTTGTTAAAGTAGGTTACTTGAAGTGCAAGTTTTGTTTGTTTTGTCTTTGAATTTTTTAAAGAACTTAAGGATTTTTGTGTTAAATTTGAATTTTAGTTGCTTTAGAATGTTAATAGGTTAGGAGAGTGTTAAATTCTGTTTTTATGCTTCTAAAAAAATGGGGTATCTATGCGTGAGCGTACTAGGCGCGTACGCGTCGATGGCCTTCGCAGCTCCTGGTAGAAAAATCCAGAGAGTTATGCAAGCATTGAGCCAGCACTGAGCCCCACGCCCGACTCCACCCACGCGTGCGCGCACCTGGCGCGTACACGTCCATGATTCTGAATGCGCAACCCACGCGTTCGCGTGGGCGACGCGTGCGTGTCGACTGCGTCACCTGCATCCCTAGTACATTTTCTAGAGAGTTAGGCAAACTCTGGGTTGACACTATGCCCTGCACCTAACCTAGCCTACGTGTGCGCGTGCATGACGTGTACGCATCCCCCTACTGATTTGCGCATCTACGCGTAAGCGTGGATGACGCGTCTGCGTCGCCTCGTGCCCTGTTTTTTTTCTTTTCTTCTTCTTTCTTCTTCTCACTTTCTTCTTTCCTTCTTCTTTCTTTCTACCTTTCTTCTTCTCTTCTCTCCCTTTCTTACTTTAGTCTTTACCTTCTCTAAAAAAAAAGTTTTTTCTCATCTTTCATTTTCCTTTGTTTATAGCATTTGCATAGTTTTATTCTTTGCATTTTAATTTTGTTTTTAAAACTTGTTCTTATTTTCTTTTCTAAGTTTCTTATTTTAATAGTGGTGTTGAATTCTCTTACTCAATTGTTGAGAATTTCTTGGTTATTTTGGTGCCCCTTGACTTGTTTGATATTGTTGGGTGATGAAACTTTTAAAATCAATGCTCAATCTTTTATGCTTCTTGTATTCTTTGTGCATTGGCATGAACTCATATTGTCTTTCATGACCCACTATTTCTTGTTTAAACTTGATGCTCAACATGCTCTTCATTGCGTTTACTTATGCTTTGATTTTACTTTTGCATCAAGTATTGATTGATATGCCCTTTGCCTATATTGCTCTCCCACTTACATGCGTAGCTAACATGTAGTGAGAACCTTACTCTTATTTGGCATTAGCCCCCGCCTATGTTCTATTGCTTTGATATCTTTATTGTAGGCTTAATTTTCTTTCTTTTTCTTTCCTTTTAGGGTGGACACTAAAAGAAGGAAAAATGAAAAGTTTCTAAATGGGTCGACAACAAGTCATCCACACAACCTTTTGAAGAAAGCTCATCAGTTGTTTCAACTCGTACACCTTGCTCTTCTTTGCATGCACCAAGGACGGTGCAATCTTCAAGTGTGGGGAGGTTTGGTCGATGACCGATCTCCGTGGGTAACAATTTCCTTTTTCAACACCAATGTTAGCTAGTTGTTTCATTGCATGATAGGTTGCATGTTAGTTAGAATTTGTACATATTTTTACCACTTCTTTCTTATTAGGACTACTTGGTTAGGGTGATGATTTCTTTTCCAAGAAACTGTTTTAGGGCACCCTACCAATTTGAAAATTTTTTTTGTTGAACTTGCTTGAAGAATGTATTTTGGAACATGGTTTTTGAGCTAAGAACACAAGCTTGTGAGTTTTGAGCCTAATTGCGTGGTTACATCATATAACCACTTATTTTCCCTTCTTGTGTGCAATTGTTCTCTTCCTATGATTGTGATCTTTGATTTGTTTGATTCTTTATGTCCATTATTCCATGTATACATGCATTTATATGATTGAGGCCATCATTTTATTTAGCTCATTTACCCAAATAGCCTTACCTTTTACCTACCATTGTTAGCCAACTTTGAGCCTACGATTAACCCACTTTGTTCTTTAATTTAGTACATTACAAGCCTTAAAGCGAAAAACAATAAATGTCCTTTATTTGGATCTTTGATTAGCTTAGGCTAGTGAGTGTGAGTATCATTCAAGTGTGTGAAAACTTGGGACATTGGTTGGGATAAAAGGGTATTTTGTATTTCTATCGGATATTTAGGGAATTGGGTACATGCTCATGTATTACTACATGTGATACCATATGCATTGATGCCTTCGTATATACTTTATTGTGAAAAATAAAAGAAAAAATGATAAAGAAAAAGAAAAAATATATATGAATAAAAAGAAAAAAATATAGAAAAAGAAAAGAAAAAAAAGCAATAAAAGGGGACAAAATGCTCCAAAGTAAAGATTAATAAAGATCAATGCATATGTGTGGTAATCAAAAGAAAATGTATGAGTATGTGTGAAGAACTGAAGATTGATGGTTTAGAAGTTATAATAAATTCTCGTTGCAAGTATAGTTTATAAACCAAGCTATCAACCTTTCTTACAAACGTTTGGTTATCACAAGTAACAAACCCATTAAAATTTATAAACCGAAGTATTCAAACATCGGGTCGTCTTCTCAAGGAATTGCAGGGAAGTATGAATTATTATTGGTTATGCAAAACAGTATTTTTGGGTTTTGAAAAGGTTTTGAACAAGAGAAATAAATTGCAGGAATTAATAAATTAATAACTAATAAAACTTTTGGCAAGGTATGAAAACTGGAAGTCCTATCCTAGTTATCCTTATCAATGGTGATGAGAATTATATTTCTGCTACCACTAAGTCAACCTCTAACTATGAAGGTCAGTTAAGTGGACAAATTAATTTAACACCTAAAGTCTTAGTCAATTCCTTAAGGAAAGACTAGAGTTATAGGAATCTAAATTAGTCAGGAAAGATAATAATTATCAATCACGATGAGTTTGACAACTCAAGAGTCACCAATTGATCAACCAAAGCCAATAGTAAATAATCTAAATTATAAATAAGGAAAAGCAATCATGAGTCTAAAATACATCAAATTGTATTATTTAAGAAAATCCTAACATGAATGGTCCATAAGCCAAATAGGCAACATAAGTAATACAAGCATTAAAGTATCTAAAAGTAAAAGAGAAAATATACAGTAAAAGAGAATATTGAACCTGATGAAGAATTGAAATCCTAAATCCTTTAAGAGGAATCCTAATCCTAAAACCTAAGAGAGAGGAGAGAGCCTCTCTCTCTAAAAACTACATCTAAAATTATGAAAAGTGAATAATTGGAGATCTCTCTCTGAATGGATGCATTTTTCCACTTCATAACCTCTAATTTGTGCCTTTTGGACTTGGATCTGGGCCAAAAAGGGCTTCAGAAACTGCTGGGAGCGTTTCCTGTAATTTCTGGTGCGTGGCGTCTGGTGCACGAAATTGCAATCACACTTTTGCAATTCCGCACAACTAACCAGCAAGTGCACTGGGTCGTCCAAGTAATACCTTACGTGAGTAAGGGTCGATCCCACAGAGATTGTCGGCTTGAAGCAAGCTATGGTTATCTTGTAACTCTTAGTCAGGATATCAATAATTATCAGGGTTGATTGTAAAAAGTAAAAGAACATGAAATAAGTACTTGTTTTGCAGTAATGGAGAACAGGTTGAGGTTTTGGAGATGCTCTATCTTCTGAATCTCTGCTTTCCTACTGTCTTCTTCTTCAAGCACGCAAGACTCCTTCCATGGCAAGCTGTATGTAGGGTTTCACCGTTGTCAATGGCTACCTCCCATCCTCTCAGTGAAAATGTTCAACGCGCTCTGTCACAGCACGACTAATCATCTGTCGGTTCTCAATCAGGTTGGAATAGAATTCAGTGATTCTTTTGCGTCTGTCACTAACGCCCAGGCTTCAGGAGTTTGAAGCTCGTCACAGTCATTCAATCCTTGAATCCTACTCAGAATACCACAGACAAGGTTTAGACCTTCCAGATTCTCTTGAATGCCGCCATCAGTTCTAGCTTATACCACGAAGATTCTGATTAAGGAATCCAAGAGATATTCACTCAATCTAAAGTAGAACGGAGGTGGTTGTCAGGCACACGTTCATAGGCGAGAATGATGATGAGTGTCACGGATCATCACATTCATCCAGTTGAGGAACAAGTGATATCTTAGAATAGAAGCAAGCGTGATTGATTGAAAAACAGTAGTAATTGCATTAATCCATCAAGACACAGCAGAGCTCCTCACCCCCAACCATGGGGTTTAGAGACTCATGCCGTAGAAGATACAATAAGAAATGTGTAATGTGTCATGAGGTGCAGATACAATGTCAAAAGATCCTATTAATAGTGAACTAGTAACCTAGGGTATACAGAAATGAGTAAATGACGTAAAAATCCACTTCCGGGGTCCACTTAGTGCATGCTTGGGCTGAGCATTGAAGCTTTCATGTGTAGAGACTTTTTCTGGAGTTAAACGCCAGCTTTTATGCCAGTTTGGGCGTTTAACTCCAATTTTTGTGCCAGTTCCGGCGTTAAACGCCGGGAATTCTGAAGCTGATTTACAATGCCGATTTGGGCCATCAAATCTCAGGCAAAGTATGGACTATTATACATTGCTGGAAAGCCCAGGATGTCTACTTTCCAACGCCATTAAGAGCGCGCCAATTGGGCTTCTGTAACTCCAGAAAATCCACTTCGGGTGCAGGGAGGTCAGAATCCAACAGCATCTGCAGTCCTTTTCAGCCTCTAAATCAGATTTTTGCTCAAATCCCTCAATTTCAGCCAGAAAATACCTGAAATCACAGAAAAACACAAAAACTCATAGTAAAGCCCAGAAAAGTGAATTTTAACTAAAAACTAATGAAAATGTAATAAAAATTAACTAAAATATACTAAAAACATACTAAAAACAATGCCAAAAAGCGTATAAATTATCCGCTCATCAGCGTCTGTCACGCGTCCGCATGGGTCACGCGGTCGTGTCATCTGGAGTTTTCCTTGTCACGTGTTCGCTTCGATCATGCGTCCGCGTCATCTGTGTTCTGCTTAAGACGCGCGGTCGCGTCAGTCACGCATTCGCGTCGCTCCCTTTTCGCGCTGGTCATGCGGACGCATCGTCCACGCGTTCGCGTCGCTGCCAGTTTGTTCGAAAACTCCATTTTGTGCTTTTCTTCTATTTTTGTATGTTTCCTTTCCATCCTTTAAGTCATTCCTGCCTTAGAAGCTCTGCAACTACTCAACACACAAATCACGCATCAAATGGTAATAAAGGGTAATTAAAATAATTATTTTTAAAGCATAGGAAACATGTATTTCACATATATCACATACTAAGGAAGGGAAAGGCAAAGCATGCAATTTACATGAATAAGTAAGTGATGGGTTGAATAAATCACTTAAATTGAGCACAATATATATCATAAAATATGGGTTTATCAACCTCTCCACACTTAAACAGTAGCATGTCCTCATGCTAAATCCAAGATAAAGAGTAAGGTAAAGTGGTGGAATCTCATGCAATGCAATCTATCCTAGATGCAACTACCTAAATGAATCATGCAATTCTAATTTGTTATTCACTTGTATATAAAACTTACATGTAGTTAAATTAATTCACATTCTCAAGGAATCATATGTGCATAGCCAACCTTAGATAATGTTAAAGCACTTTTACAATTGAGATGGGTAAAAATATTTTTCAAAATTGCAAGACAATGAACAATTGAGGCAGAGATATATGGTGATGAGCTATTGAACCCTCACTGGGTTTTGTGTTTACTCTCTAGTCACTCAGTGTTTATTGGGTTAATCACTCTATTCTTTTTTTATCTTTACTTTCTATAACTTTGTTCTTCATCTAACCAATCAACAATTATAGAATACAGACATACAAAAATCATGAGGTCTTTTCTAAGGTTGTAATGGGGCCAAGGTAGAGGTAAAGGTATATGTATATGGTTAAGTGAGCCAATAAGTGAATCCTTGATTAGTCTAAGATCTCACCTAACATACATACTTTTATATAAATCAAAGTTTCTTAACCTACTAGCCCAAATTTTCCCATTTTGTATTGCAAACTCATGCATTAAATTAACTTTGTCCCATGTGCATTGATTCTTCTTATTTTGTGTTTGGGAAATTTTTATATCCCCTCATTGAAAATAAATTTTTTTATATATATATGCACATGGTAGTTTTATTATTTTGATTTCACATGAGCATGCTTCCCAAATTTTTAAATAATTTATTCAATTTAAATTCCTACTTTTTCTATCATCCCATGTTCCCAAAAAATTTTCCACACTTAAGTTTTATACAATATATATCTTAAGCTAACCAAGGATTCAACTTGGGATTTTTATTTTGTTTTTCTGCTTAAGGCTAGTAATGTGGTTATAAAACAGAAGGGGATTAAAAAGCTCAAGGGGGATAACAAGGATGGCATAAAAGGTAGGCTTTATTTGGGATAAGTGAGTTAATAATCAAATATGGCCTCAATTCTATCTTGGTATGTATCTATATTCTATATTGGACATATAGATTAAAGCAAAGTAAAGAACACCAGAATGAAAAAGAAGGGCAAAACACACAGGAATGAAATTTATGGTTTGAATGCAACCATACAATTAAGCTCAAAACTCACAGGCCGTGTGTTCTCAAGCTTATAAATCATATATCAGTTATGTATGTCATGCAAGTAGAAATTAAGAGTTTCCATTATTCTCAATGTAAAAAATTTATTTGGGTGGCTTTAAAGTTTTAGTGTTCCTCCTTGATGAAATGTTAACTAACTAACATGTAATGCTATATATACAAAGGGTGTGGATTGTTTTGATTCTGTTAAAGTCTCTAGCTTACTTCCTTTTTATTTTCAATCAAATCAACTATTATATGCTAAAAATGGTAAACTACACTAATTAATCCACTTAATATATAACTAGTAAATGAAGGTGCAAATTAAGCTAAAATATCCAAGATATATATAGCCCAAAGTGTAGAATGCAAAAGTACAACAAAAACAAAAGAGAGAAAAATGTGCAAATAAAATACAGAAAATGGACAAAATAAGATAAGAGTCTATAGTGATTCACCAAAAGAAATGGATGCCAGAGATGGCGACCTCCCCACACTTAAAATAAAGCATCGTCCTCGATGCTCACTCAAGCTGGGTGTGAAGAAGTGTCATCTCCGAAAGGATAGGCTGCTGGTGTCTCGAAGGTAGGCTGAGGGTCTGCAGTCTCTGTGAAGGTAGGAGGAGCGGTCTGCTGAAGCGGGGGCTCTGTCCGTAGAGGAACATCTGGATCTGCAGCCTGTAGCTGGTGGTGCTCTCCATGGTGTGGAACAGTGTGCTCGAGACCTCCCTGCTCAGCCTGGGTAGGTGCCTCCTCCTCATGATCGCTCACCTCCTCCTCAGATGTGTCGGAGGGCGTGTCGGGCTCGGAGGGGATCTCGCCACCAAAGCGGATCATCAGCTTGAGGTGCTCATAGCGTCGCTTGTGGCGACGCTCAGACCTCTCAAAACGTTGCCTGTTGTGATGTTCAGACCTCTCAAACTGCTGCTGGTGATGGCGTTCCATCTGATCTAGGCGGTCAAAGAGTCGGTGCACCAGACGGTAGACAGGCTCAGGAGCAGGTGGGCGTGCTGTGGGTGGTGCTGGGCCAGTGGAAGTAGAAGGAGTAGCTGAAGAAGTGCCTGCTTCAGTAGTGTTAGTGAGAAATAGAGGGCAGTAGCCGAAAGCCAGAAACTTTCGATTGTGAGGAATGGTCTTCCTGCAGTCCGCGGCAGGTGGTCTTTCATCAACAACCTCCCAAGGTACCTCAGCTCGGCGACCCAACTAAGTAATCAGGTAAGGAAATGAGAGGGTGCCTCTAACATGGACCCTGGCCATGTAATGACGGATGAAGCGGGGTAGATATAGGTCCTTACCCGTCATCACAAACCAGATGAGGGTCATCATAGCAGTTGGCACCTCCGTCTCTTGAGTGCTCGGCATCACATAGTTACTCAGAATCTGTTGCCATAGCCGAGCCTCATGATTCAGATATATAAGCCTGATTCCCTTGGGCACCACTGTGCTTGTTCCCATGACCCAAGGAACAGTAGGATCAAGAGTGATATCCCTCTTCACTGCATCCTAATCAAACCTCATGAATCTCATATCCTCCTCAACTTTCTGGTAACCAGCTGGCTGATCTGATTTAGGTGGAAGCTGGAAGATGTCTTTAATTTCTTCCTCAGTAACCAGAACTTGTTTGCCTCTGAGTTGTACTGCATCCAGGGATGGTAGAAAGTAGTTACAGTAGAATTCCCTGACCCAGGATGAGTTAACCTCAGTTAAGTTTCTCTCTAGGAAAAACCAGCCTCTCTGTTTGATCTGATCTGAAGTGTACTGCCTGAGTTCTTCTGGAATTTTTAAAGTCCTTTCCAGGTGTAGGTTCCTAGCGGTGGCAAAAGTCGGGTACTTCAGCTCACAGTATTTGTTTGCAAATTTAACCAGGCCAGCCGCAGTACCAACTGATCAGCCTTTTTCTGCGGGGTAAAGTTCTTCTCCCACCAGAAATCATCATGTAAGATGCCAAGGATGGAACCAGAGGATTCGCCTCTTTTCCTTTTGCCAGTAGTTACTTTGCCCTTTCCCCTGCCTTGAGAGTCAGACATCCTGAAAAACAGAATTTTCAAGATATAATTGAGGAATAAAAACAGGAAAACAAGTAGGCAAATAACAAGATAAGCACGAAGTGGCAAAGGAGCAGTAGAAAAATGAAATGAGTTAAGTAAATGTATATTTTGGATTGTTTTGGAGTTGAAAAGCTGAGATGAGAAATCACATTCCAAAATATGTTAGAAGTGGAAAGTCTGTTAATTAGAAAAAACAATAATCATGCCATGAGTGAAATTAATTGAAAGAAGTAGTGAAAAGGCAAAGGGGGAAGTTAGAAAGTTAAAAGTGGGTAAAATTGAAAAAGAGGTTAGAAAGCGAAAATCAGTGAGTTAGTAAAAAGGAAGTCAGAGTAAGTGGCATGATGATTGGTTTCTAAGTAATAAGAATTTCACAATCTTAAGCAACAGTCAACGCATATTCAAGCAGGTATAACATGGTATTGATGATGATGCATATAGATATAGAAGTAGTAAAAAGTAAAATCAAATCATCAATAATCCAATTTATTAACCAGGAAATCAAAAGTAATAAGAATACTGGCCCGTGCATTCAAGAATTGGTTTGGTATTCGTGGAGTAGTGCAAAATTGAGAATTGCCAAAACCAATACTTGAATGGAAAAAAGAAACAATTTGCAGAAAATTGAGTAGCATCCCGGCTAAAATTGGATGGTCCCGGGAAATAAACAGCAGGAAAAATAGTTCATATGAGATTAACAATTGCTGCAAAGAGTCACAGACAGTAGGAATAGTGAAGGATAGTCTAACAGCAACATGAAACATTAAAAGAACAGCGTATGAACAGTATTAACATCACATCCAAATTAAAATTACAGAACAGATAAAACAAGTAACAAGTACGGTGCAATTATCAAGCCTAAATCCACTAACCACATTCTAGCTACCTAACAACCTATAATCCACTACAAACATGCATCTCTTTCTACCCTATTCGGAACAAAAATTGGAAAGACTAGAGTTATAAGAATCTAAATTAGTCAGCAAAGATAATAATTATCAATCACGATGAGTTTGACAACTCAAGAGTCACCAATTGATCAACCAAAGTCAATAGTAAATAATCTAAATTATAAATAAGGAAAAGCAATCATGAGTCTGAAATACCGCAAATTATATTATTTAAGAAAATCCTAACATGAATGGTCCATAAGCCAAATAGGCAACATAAGTAATACAAGCATTAAAGCATCTGAAAGTAAAAGAGAAAATATACAGTAAAAGGGAATATTGAACCTGATGAAGAATTGAAATTCTAAATACTTTAAGAGGAATCCTAATCCTAAAACCTATGAGAGAGGAGAGAGCCTCTCTCTCTAAAAACTACATCTAAAATTATAAAAAGTGAATAATTGGAGATCTCTCTCTGAATGGATGCATTCTCCCACTTCATAACCTCTGATCTGTGCCTCTTGGACTTGGATCTGGGCCAAAAAGGGCTTCAAAAACCGCTGGGAGCGTTTCCTGTAATTTCTGGTGCGTGGGTTGCGTAATCGCGTCATCTGGAGTTTTCCTTGTCACGCGTTTGCTTCGATCATGCGTCCGTGTCATCTGTGTTTTGCTTAAGGCGCGCGGTCGCGTCAGTCACGCGTTCACGTCGCTCCCTTTTCGCACTGGTCTTGCGGCCACGTCGTCCTTGCATTCGTGTCGCTGCCAGTTTCTTTGAAAACTCCATTTTGTGCTTTCCTTCCATTTTTGTATGTTTTCTTTCCATCGTTTAAGTCATTCCTGCCTTAGAAGCTCTGCAACTACTCAACCCACATATCACGGCATCGAATGGTAATAAAGGGTAATTAAAATAATTATTTTTAAAGCATAGGAAACATGTATTTCACATATATAACATAATAAGGAAGGGAAAGTAAAACCATGTAATTTACATGAATAAGTAGGTGAAGCGTTGAATAAATCACTTAAATTGAGCACAATATATATCATAAAATATGGGTTTATCAATGTGAAAAAGTGAAGAATGGGTAGTTAGGTTAGCATTTAAATTTTATAGATTGCCATAGGTTAGGTGGGAAGTTTAAGTTGATCAAAGATTCAAATTCTAGTCCGCTTAACCACATACAATCCTACCTTGACCCTAGCCCCATTACAACCTATGAAAAAACCTCATGATGAGTGTATGCATGCATTGAATAATTATTGATTGTTAGATGAAAAACAAATCTTGGAAAGCATGATTAGGGGAGAATTGAGAGAATCGACCCTATACACTTGAGCGACTAGAGTGCAAACACTTCCGGTGAAGGTTCGATGCTCAATTCCTTGATTCCCAGCTTTCATGAGCATTCTTCTTGCAAGTCTATTTGAACCTCATTTTTATACTTGAATTGGTAGGATTCATGAATCGTCATATGACCTTAGCCCTACCTGTTTATACATGCTCTTGGAGGATTGATTTATTTTTAACTAAGTAGGAAGAATCATTTTGCATTTAGTTGCATTCATTTAGATAGGATGCATATAGACAGGTTGCATTGAATAAATGTTCAAACCCCTTTTCTTGTCCTTCTTGGTTTAGTGTGAGGACATGCTATTGTTTAAGTGTGAGAAGGTTGATAAACCCCATTTTTAGGGTTTATCTTGTATTAAATTTAGTGGGTTTTGTCAACTTGTCTCCCATTTATTCACTAAAATAGCATGGTTTTGTAAATTCTCCTTTAATTGTGCTTAAGAGTGAAAACATGCTCTTTGGATTTTAAAATAGCTAAATTTAATTCATCTTGATTCCATTAGATGCCTTGATGTGTTTGAAAAGTGATTTCAGGTTTAGGAGGCAAACATTGGATTGAGGGAATGAAGAAAAAGCATGTAGAAATGGAGAACTCATGAAGAAACAAAGGAATCGCAAATCTGTCAATCCCGACCTCTTCGCACTTAATCGATCATACCTTGAGCTATATAGATCCAAATGAGGCGGTTCCAGTTGCGTTGGAAAGCTAACATCTGAGGCTTCAATATGATTTAAAATTTTTCATAGTTTCCTGGCGTTTATGGATGCGTACGCGTGATGTACGCATACGCATTGATGCTCGCTCGTGACTCACTAAAGGCAACTCGTGGCCAGCAATTTCTGAAGCATTTTGGGCCCAATCTAACTCATTTCTGATGTTATTTAACCCAAGTATTAAAGAGGAATAAGGAAGTTAGTTAGTTAATTAGTTTTAGTTGAGTTTTATTAGGCTTTATTAGTTTCTAGAGAGAGAAGCTCTCTCCTCTCTAGAATTAGGATTCTTAGTTTTAGATCTAGATCTCTCTCTTCTCTTGCTTCAATTTTTCTTTTCCTCTTTAATTATTCTCTTGTAGTTTTAGCATTCTACTTCTCTTGTAGTTTCTTTGTATTGTTAATTGTAGTTTATGAATTCTTTTGTAGATCTACATTTCTTCTCAATACAATTGGTAAGTTCTTTGTTGTTTCATAATTGTTTTGCCTTTCTATTGTTAATCTCTTGCTTTTGTAGTTAGATCTCTTTTTAATTCTTACAATTCATGTTGTTTACCTTTGTTGCCTTTTATGTGTTTGATGAAATGCTTCTTTTAGTTATGAGGTAGATTTTGTTCCTCTTGGCTTTGGTTGAGTAATTGGTGACTCTTGAGTTATCTAATTTCATCTAGATTTGGCTAGGAATTGTGATATCAAGTTAATTCATCCAATTGACTTTCCTTCATGCTTAGAGGTTAACCAAGTGGGAGCAATGGACACTTGTTGTCACAATTGAAGATGATAATTTGGATAGGATTTCTAATTCTCATACCTTGCCAAGAGCTTTCTCAATTGTTAGTTCATTTCCTTTGCCATTTACATTTCTTGTCTCTTACCACAAAAACCCCAAAATATACTTCATAGCCAATAACAAGAACATCTTATCGCAATTCCTAGGGAGAACGACCCGAGGTTTGAATACTTCGGTTATTTTTATTGGGGTTTGTTACTTGTGACAACTAAATTTTTATATGAAAGGATTATTGTTGGTTTAGAAACTATACTTGGGACATTGGTTGAGGGTAAAAGGTGTGTATTGTATTTTTGTTGAAAATATTGGGAATTGGGTACGCACTCATGTGTTAATTAAATGTTTAAACCATATGCATTGATACCTTTGTATATAGTTACATCAAAAAGAAAAAAATTAGAAAAACAAAAAGGAAAAGAAATAAAAAAGAAGAAAAATATAGAAAGAAAAAAATAGAAAAAGAAAGAAAAAGGAAATGCAATAAAAAGGGGACAAAAATGCCCCAAAGCAAAGTAATAATATCAATGCATATAGAATGTGAATTAAAGAGAATGCATGAGTATGTGTGAGAAAATGAAGAATGGGTAGTTAGGTCTGTTTAGAATTGTATAGGTTGTTATATAGGTTAGGTGAGAAGTTTAAGTTGATCAAAGATTTAAATTCAAGCTCACTTAACCAAATATACACCTTACCTTGACCCTAGTCCCATTACAACCTAAGAAAAAAACCTCATGATATATGTATGCATGCATTGAATAATTGTTGATTGTTAGATGAAAAATAAATCTTGGAAAGCATGATTTGGGGAGAATTGATTGAATGAACCCTATACACTTGACCGACTAGAGCGGATACACATCCGGTGAGGATTCGATTGCTCAATTACATGTTTTCACCTAGAATCAACACTTTTCTTGCAAGTTTGTTTAATCTTTAATAACTCAATTCAATTGTGGTTTGGCTTGGTTGTTAATACCTTTAGCCCTTATGCTTATATTGGTTTTCTTGGGAGTTGATTTGTTTTGACCAAGCAATTGCATCTCTTTAGATAGTTACATGTAGGTAGGTTGCATCTAGTTAATTTACATAGAATAAATCATAATACTCTTTGTTTCCTTCTTGGTTAAGCATGAGGACATGCTTGGTTTAAGTGTGGGGAGATTTGATGCATCACTATTTCGTGGTACATTTTGTGCTCAATTTAGGTTGATTTATCCATTTTTTCCACATTTATTCAATGAAATAGCATAGTTTCATAATTTTCTCCTAATTTGTGCTTAAGTGTGAAAACATACTTTTTAGGCCTTTAATTTGCTAATTTTAATTCACCTTTAATTCCACTAGATGCCTTGATGTGTGTGTTAGTGAATTCAGGTTGAAAAGGCTAGGAATGGATCAAAGGAATGAAGAGAAAAGCATGCAAAGTGGAGAAATCATGGAAAATCAAGTATTTGGGATGCATTCACCGACGCGCACGCGTAGCAGACGTGCATGCATGGAATTGGAGTCGCATGGTGACGCGTACGCGTACATGACGCATACGCATGGAACAAAAAATGCCAAGCGACGCGTACGCGCACGTGACTTCATTAAAGTGAAAATGCTAGGGGGAGAATTATGGGTTTCCCAGGCCCAAATCCAACTCACTTCTGAGCCTATTTCATGCAGAAATCAAGAGGAGTCAAGGGGGGGGAGTCATAATTGAATTTTGGAGGGAATGCTTTAGTTAGTTTCTAGAGAGAGAAGCCCTATCTTCTCTTTAGAATTAGGTTAGATCTAGATTAGGATTTCTTAGATCTAGGTTTAGTTCATGCTTTGATTTACGTTTCCTTTATCAATTCTTGTTCTTTTACCTTTGCTTTCGTAGATTAGTGATTTACTTCTTGTAATTCTTTACTTTTATATGGATGCACTCTTCCTTCTTCTATTTTTCTTTTAATGCAATTTATGTTCGTGTTCCTTTGTTGTTGATTTAAATTGTTGTTATTAATTTCTTGCAATTAGTAGTTGTCGATATACTTTTCTTACAATTTCATATTGCTTTCCTTTTATGCCTTCCAAGTGTTTGATAAAATGCTTGGAAGGATGCTAGAGTAGATTCTTCTCCTCTTGACTTTGGTTGAGTAATTGGAGACTCTTGAGTTTCAAACTCTTTTGTTGATTAATAATTGAAGGTTGCTAGTTGATTTGAATTCCACTAACTCTAGTCTTTCATTAGGAGTTGACTAGGACTTGAGGAATCAAATTGATTTATCCACTTGACTTTCCTTCATAGTTAGAGGTTAACTAAGTGGAGCAATGAACAATTGTCGTCACAATTGATGATGATAATGAGGATAGGACTTCTAGTTCTCATTCCTAGCCAAGGGCTTCCTTAGCTACTAGTTTGATTCTTGCCTTTTACATTTCATGTTCCTTATCTAAAACTCCAAAATATACATCTCATGACCAATAACAAGAACACTTCCCTATAATTCCTTTGAGAGACGACCTGAGGTTTGAATACTTCGGTTATTATTTTTAGGGGTTTGTTACTTGTGACAACCAAATTTTTGCATGAGAGGATTATTTGTTGGTTTAGAAACTATACTTGCAACGAGGTTTCATTTGTGAAATTCTATACCACCAAAAATTCCTTCATCAACTCGCTCAGGTATTACTTAGACAACCCAGTGCACTTGCTGGTACTGCTGCTGTTGTACGAAATAGTATGGGTTTTGCGTACATGCGCACCATGTTTTTTGTGCCATTGCCGCGGATTGTTGGGTTTGGACAAATTGCCGGATTGTCTTGCTCCCTAGATCAGGTAAATTGTTTTATTTTTATTGAGTCTTTTATTTTTGTTTTCTTCTTCTTCAATTTTCAAAAAAATCAAAAACTTTTTCCAAAATATTTTCTTTTCTTTGTTTAATTTGTATTCTTAGTTTGAGTCTTTGAATCTTTAATTTTTATTTTTATTTTTATTTTCTTCTTTTCTATTTTTTCGAAAATATTAAATACGTTTTCAAAAACACGTTAAATTTCTAGCTCAATTGGCTAAAACCCAGGCTCTTGGTTGAATTGTCTTTGAACCAATTTTCCTTTCTAAAAATTTTTCAAAAATAATTTTTCTTTGTTTAATCCTTGATTTTTTTAATGTGTCTATGTTCTTGGTAATTTCATGTTCTTTGAGTCTTTCTTTCTAAAATTTTTTTAAAAATAATGTTTCTTAGTTTAATTTTGTGTCAAGTCCTTAAGTTTGGTGTTTCCTTTTTTTTCTTGCAATTTTCGAAAATTTAATCTTGGTTTTCTAAAAATTTTAAGTTTGGTGTTCTTGTGTTCTTTGAAGTCTTTAAATTTTTGTTCCTTGTATTTTTGTGAGTCTTCAAGTTGTTTTTGAGTCATGTATATGTTTAGATCTTAAAATTTTTAAGTTTGGTGTCCCCTTGTGTTTCCCTCCAAAATTTTCAAAAAACAGGGGCATTAGATCTAAAAATTTTAAGTCTTGTGTCACTTTTGTATTTTTCGCATTCATTATAAATCCATAAATAAAAAAATATCTTTTCTAACTAACTTTAAAACCTAATTTTCGAAAATAATAAATAAAATTCGGATTTTCAATTTTAAAATTTCATCTTATCTTATCATAGTTGTCAAATTTCCAAAAAAAAATCAAAATTTTCAAAACTAAAAATCATATCTTTTTCAAAAATCTTATCTTTTTCAAATCTTATCATATCTTTTTCAAAATTCAAAAATTTTATCTTATCTTTTTCAAATTTTAATTTTTAAAATTAAAACTTTTTCAAAAAATCAATTCTCTAATCTTAACTTTTCTTGTTTCTTATCTTATCTTTTCTAATTTCTAATTTTTAAATCATATATTTTTCAAAATTTTCTAAAATCTTATCTTATCTTTTTTAAATTTCAAATTCTAATTTTAAAATCTTTTCTTACTTTTTATCTTATTTTAAATCTTTTCTTATCTTATCTTTTATTTTATTTTTTCTTTTTATCTTTTCTTAATATCTTATCTTCTATCTTATCTTTTTTAAAACCACCTAACTAACTTTTCTTTCCCTCAATTTTCGAAAATCACTTCTATTATTCTCTTTCTTCTCTTTTTCAAAACCTCCTAACTAACTCTCTCCTCTCAAAATATTCAAACATTACTTCTTATCTTCTCTCTCCTCTTTTTCAAAACCACATAACTAACTCCTTCTATCCTTGATTTTTGAAAATAATATCTTCTTCTCTCTCTTCTTTTTCAAAACTACCTAACTAACTCTTCTCTCTCTCTCAAATTTCGAAAATTAATTCTCCCTCTCCCTTCTCTATTTTCGAAAATTTAACAATTAAAATTCAAATTCTTTTTAAATTAATTAACTAATTTTTTTGAAAAATTAATTAAAAAATAAAAATAAAAATATTTTAAATCTTATTTACTTTTTCTGTTTATACCTGTTCTCTTCTCAATTCATTCAACTCCACTTCTTTCAACTCTTGGTCTACCTCAACTTCTTTATTTCCTTTCTTCTTCACATCTCACAAAAAGCTCTTTTGTGATTCCCTTTCCATCTTCACTTCTTTTTATTTACTCTTATTTATTATTTCTAAGGTAATTTTTCTCTACTTATTTTTATTTTTTATTTTTTTATTTTTTTATCTTCTTCTTCTTTCTCTACTTCTGACTTTAAGGAGGAGAAGCTTTCTTCCTTTTCATCTTTTTTTTACTTCTTGTTTATGACCAGGAATAGGGATAAAGAACCCCTCTTGACTCTTGATCCTGAACCTGAAAAGACTCTGAGGAGGCATTTACAACAAGATAAAGCACAACAATCCGGAAGAGACCTTTCAGAAAGTTTTAAACAAGAATCAGAGGATATGGCCGAACCTCAAGAGGATACCAGAAAAGTCCTTGGTGACTTCACCATGCCTACCTCTGACTTTTATGGTAGAAGCATTACTGTACTTGCCATTGGAGCTAACAATTTTGAGCTTAAGCCTCAGTTAGTCTCTCATCTACAGTAGAACTGCAAATTCCATAGACTTTCACTGGAAGATCTACATCAGTTCTTAGCAGAATTTTTATAGATCTGTGATACTATAAAGACCAATAGAGTAAATCTTGAGGTTTATAAGCTAATGCTCTTTCCCTTTGCCTTAAGAGACAGAGCTAAGTTCTGGTTAGATGCCCAACCTAGAGAGAGTCTTGACTCTTGGAAAAAGCTAGTTAATGCTTTTTTGGCTAAGTTCTTTCCTCCTCAAAAGATGAGCAAGATTAGAGTGGAAGTTTAGACCTTCAGACAAAGAGAAGGTGAATCTCTCTATGATGCTTGGGAAAGATACAAGAAACTGATAAGGAGATGTCCTCCTGACATGCTCTCAGAGTGGTCCAGCATAGGCATGTTCTATGATGATCTGTTTGAGATGTCCAAAATTTCATTGGACAGCTCTGTAGTGGATCTCTCCATTTGAAGAAAACGCCTGTAGAAGCAAGAGAGCTCATTGAGATGGTTGCAAATAACCAATTCATGTACACCTTTGAGCGGAATCCTGTAAACCATGGTACCTCTCAAAAGAAAGGAGTTCATGAAGTTGAGACTCTAAATGCCATCTTGGCACAGAATAAGATCCTGACCCAACAGGTCAACATGATCTTTCAACATCTCACTGGGATGCAAACTGCAGCTGTTAGTGCTCAGGAAGCTTCTCTTGAAGAAGAAGCTTATGATCCTGATCAACCCACCATGGAGGAGGTGAATTACATAGAAGAAACCTATGGAAACACCTACAATCCTTCATGGAGGAATCATCCTAACCTCTCATGGAAGGATCAACAGAAACCTCACTAAGGTTTCAATCAAGGTGGCAGGAACCAGAATAGGTTCAACAACAGGCCACCATTCCCATCTTCTCAAGGGAATATGGAGACTTCTAAGCAGAGCCTTTCTGACTTAGCCACTCTAGTCTCCAGCCTCACTAAGATCACCCACAGTTTTATTAATGAAACAAGGTCATCCATCAGAAACTTGGAGGTACAAGTTGGTCAACTGAGCAAGAGGATCCCTGAGATCCCTCCTGACACTCTTCCCAGTAATAATGAGGTTAATCCTAGAGAAGAGTGCAAGGCCATAACCATGGAGGTTGAGGCTGAATTGGAGGAGAATGGAAAGGCATTGGACGCCAGTGGAGAAGTCTTCACTGGGCGTTCAACGCCCACCAGCCCAGAACCAAAGGAAACCATAAAGACAATTGAGGTTCCTTTGAATGCACTTTTGTAGTGCATAATTTCTGATGACTACTCATCCTCAAGTGAGGATTCAGACACTAGGGAAGAGCAAGTTGCTCGGTACCTAGGAGCTCTTATGAGGCTGAATGCCAAGCTATTTGGTACAAAGCCTTTGGAGGAGGAACCTTCACTGTTTACCAAAGAACTCCATGCTTTGGTTCAGCAAGAGCTACCTCAGAAGCTTCTAGACCCTAGACGCTTTCTAACTCCTTGCACCATAGGCACTATGACCTTTGATAAGGCTCTATGTGACGTAGGGTCATGTATCAACCTCATGCCACTCTCTATAATGAAGAAGCTGGGCATACTTGAGGTACAAGCTGCCAACGTCTCTTTAGAGATGGCAGACAAGACAATAAAGAAGCCATATGACTTACTAGAGGATGTCTTGGTTAAAGTTGAAAACTACTACATCCCTGTAAATTTCTTAGTCTTAGACATATGAGAGATGAGGATGACTGTGTCATCTTTGGAACCTAGCCACAGCCAATGCCATCATTGATGTGACTAAGAGAGAACTAACCCTAAAGTTAGGGGAGGACCACATCTTATTCAAGATGCTTCACCCTAATTCTCCCTCTAAAAGAGAGATAGTTGTGCAACACTTACTGTGCCAACCCTCTCTTTCTGTGCAGAGCTTTATAGAGCCCCCAGATATCAATTCTAAGTTTGGTGTTGGGTAGCCCTCAACAAGCTCTAAGCACAAAGGTACTAAAAAGAAAGTACCTAAAGGCTGGAGCGAATAGAAAGTTCCTACTGAAGGCCTTTCAGCTGGAATGAGAGTTTTCTTCACTAAGAAGCCAGCCTTACCACATACAGTGAGTCGTGTCCTATCTTTAGAGCATGTAGAGCTCATTCATGAGAGGACAGGAAGAAAATTCACTGTTAGGGACGAAAATCTGAGCCCATACTCACCTCCGTAAGGAGCTGAAGGTCAAGCTAGTGACGTTAAAAGAGCGCTTGTTGGGAGGCAACCCAATTTTACTCAACCATTTTTATTTATTTTCATTTTGTTTTTCTTTCAGTTTTATAGTCATGATCATGTGCTTCATTCAAGAGATAAGATTCACAGCAGTGAAAACAGAACACTCCAAGTAGAGTGTCAAAGTTGGACGCCAGCCAGGAAGCCCTGCTGGGCATTTAACGCCTCAAGAGGGGAGCATTGCTGGCGTTCAACGCCAGCCAGGGAGTAGCCCCTGGGCGTTCAAATGCCAGTTCAGAGAAGCAGAGAATCTGGAATACCCCAGCCTTTCAGGACCAAGAGGTTCTACAGAATCTCCACCTACCCCACCTTCTTCTTCCCCATTAATCAAATTTGCTCGAGGACGAGCAAAACTCTTAAGTTTGGTGTTACAAAAGCTTTGCTTTGTGACCTCTACCATTCTTAAGTATAGAAGAAGAGGATGAAGCTAACTAGAGAGCATGCACATGAACCTGTGCAGCCGCCTCAACAAAGACAAAGGAGTGACATTAAAGAGATCAAGTATCACATGGGATCCTCAAGGAGGAGCATTGGCCACCATCATTCAGGTGGATTGATTCTCTTTTACTCCTTTTCTGTTATTTTTTGTTTTCTTTCTGTCTGTTTACTTTCTGTTTTCTTGTTCTAGTTGCATGATCATTTACATTTGATGTTTTAAAGTTGTAAAATGTTACATATATCTCTCACCTTGCTTAAATGAAAAAAATTTATTTGAAAAGAACTGAGAGATGCATGAATTTCAAGTTTAAAATAAGATTAGTATAATTAGTTTGATGTGGTGTCATTTGCTTTTATTTTCTGAATGTAAGAAATAAACAGTGCATATTTGAAGTTGAAAATTATGAATGTTGGCTCTTGAAAGAATAAGGAAAAAGAAAATATATTATTGATAATCTGAAAAATCTAAAAATTGATTCTTGAAGCAATAAAAAGCAGCAAAAAGAACAAGAAAAAGCTTACATGTGAAAAAAATATAAAAAAGAAAACAATAAAAAGCAAGCAGAAAAAGCCAAAAGCTCTTTAAACCAAAAGGCAAGAGTAAAAAGCCAATAACCCTTTAAACCAAAAGGCAAGGGTAAAAGGGCCCAAGGCTTTGAGCATTAATGGATAGGAGGGTCCAAAGGAATAAAATCCTGGCCTAAGCGGCTAAACCAAGCTGTCCCTAACCATGTGCTTGTGGCGTGAAGGTGTCAAGTGCAAGGTTGAGACTGATTGGTTAAAGTCGTGGTCCAAAGCAAAAAGAGTGTGCTTAAGAACTCTAGACACCTATATCTGGGGACTCTAGCAAAGTTGAGTCATAATCTGAAAAGGTTCACCCAGTTAAAGTGTCTATGGCATTATTGTATCTAGTGGTAATATTAGAAAACAAGGTGCTTAGGGTCACGGCCAAGACTCAGAAAGCAGTGTTCAAGAATCAAAGTAAGCTTAACTAGGAAGTTAATAATATCATCTGGATTCCAAGTTCCTAAAGTTGCCAACATCTTTGAGTTTCAATGGATAGTTAGATGCCAAAACTATTCAGAAGCAAAAAGCTACTAAGTCCCACTCATCTGATTTTAACTAAGCTTCATTTGAAACTTAGAAATTTTTTGTATCTTAATTTTTTTTATCCTATTGTGTTTTTAGTTGCTTGGGGACAAGCAACGGTTTAAGTTTGGTGTTGTGATAAGCAGATATTTTATATGCTTTTTGACATCATTTTCATATAGTTTTTAGTAGTTTCCATTTTGTTTTTATTAAGTTTTTATAGGTTTTAGTGTTAAAATTCAAATTTTTGGATTCTACTATGAGTTTTTGTATTTTCAAGAAATTTCAGATAATTTCTGGCTGAAATTGAGGAGTTAGAGCAGAAGTCTAATTCAGAGACAGAGAAAGCACTGCAGATGGAGTACCAGATCTGACCTACCTGCATTCGGAAGAGATTTTATGGAGCTACAGAAGTTCAAATGGAGCACTCCTAATGGCTATGAAAAGCTGACTTCCAGAACTTTCCAGCATCATATAATAGTCTATACTTTGCTTCAGATTAGAAGGCTTAAATCTGGCATCCAACATCAGCTTCCTGCCCTCTTCCAGGCGTCCAGCGCCCAAAGAGCAGAGTCCAGCGTCTAAAGGCCCAAAGAGGACCCCCTAGCTGGCATTTCATGCCCAAGGAGCCTCAATGCACATGGATCTCATCAAAACTCAGCCCAAACACTCATCAAGTGGGCCCCAAAAGTAGATTTTAGCACTAAATAGACTGTTTTACCTTATTAGTAATCTATTTAAAGGATTAAACTTATGTAACTTAGGAATCTTTTCATCATCAATCTTTTTATCTTATCTATCATCATCTTTTACATTCTTCGAATTCTCCATCAGGGGAGACCTCCCCTCAAGGGAGGTCTACCATTATTTTCATCCTTGTGTTTTTAATTCAGTATGAGTCTTTAAACCTCCTAGGTTGAGGGGAGGAGCCTTACTCAGTCCTATGAATTGATAAAAGTACTATTTTTTCTTCTTCGATCCATGTTTGATCTAACTCTAAGATGTTTATTCGTACTTTATCGTAATGAATACGATGATCTAACCAATAATTTCTGTTCATCACATTAGGAGGAACGTGCCTGACAAACAGCCGCGTCTACTTGGATTCAGAACGCGTCTTTCACCAGACAGTGACGAACGACAGCTTGAATATACATCTCTCAGACGGATAATCCGCGACTTTGTTAGGGACTTCTCAAGACATTAGTTCAGCCAATTTTTGGGAAGATTAGGGTCTCTGTGGTAGAGGCTAGAACTCAAAGATGCAGCATTCTCTTATCTAGAAGATCTAACTTTGTCTGTGGCATTTTGAGTAGGATCATGAAGGAGAAAGGACTGTATGCGCTTCACCCTCAAGTAGAGATGGATCCACCATAAACCGGGGGTTCAGATCCAGAAGAGTATTAGCAGCTGCTCAAACTAGTGTCAATCACATATAGCCTGCCATTGAAGAAGACCATTCACAAGCAAAGAAGATAGTAGTACCAAACTTACTTCAGAAGACAAAGCAACTCCAACTCTCAACTCTATTCCCATTATTACATCCAAGCATTTATGACATATAATTATTCAAGGTTTACATAATATTGTTTAACAACCTTCTGAGTCTGCCTAACTAAGACCTGCAAGACAAACGACAAGCTTACTTCAACCTACAATCCTCGTGGGATCGACCCTGACTCGCTCAGGTATTACTTGGATGACCCAGTGCACTTGCTGGTACTGCTGCTGTTGTATGAAATAGTGTGGGTTTTGTGTACACTCGCACCAATATCCCAAACATAAAAAATTTCACAAAACAACATGAGTTGTTGGGGCATCTCATCCCTCTTGGATATGTTTCCAAACCTTTGGCATTAGTGGCAAGAGTTAGAAAAAAGATTTGCATCCTTAAAGAGTGTGGGCCACCAAAATCCGCAGTCTAAAATTTTTTTGGTAGTTCTTTGAGGGCTAAAGTGGCCACCACTTTCAGAAGAGTGGCACGCCTCTAAGATAAATTGAATTTCGGATTGTGGCACACACCTCCTAAAAATTTGGTCAGCACCGCATCTCCACAAATATGGATCATCCCATATGTAATACTTGGACTCGCTCTTGAGCTTGTCCTTTTGATGTTTAGAAAAATGTGGAAGGAAGGTGTGACTACCAAATAATTAGCTATGGGTGCATACTAAGAAACCACCTCTGATATTGCTTGCAAGCTATCAAGTGGGAATACATCATTGATAGGAGTGGAGTCACTTTTTATATGCTCTAGGCGACTCAAGTGGTCCACCACTAAATTTTGGGAACCACTCCTATCCTTGATTTCCGTTCATACACTGGTCTAAGCTATAAAAGCTGGATTGGGTGAAGACAACTGGACTGACCACTTGAAAGGTTGACATAATACCGACCTCTTCACAAAGAGCTCGAAAGATCCCCATAGAGGCCCAAGGAGGCACAAAACGAAGAGCCGCTACCTACTAAGACGCGTTTGCCCAAAGATATGATCTCACCCACAAAAGATAAGATAAGATAACATACTTATCTAAAAGGAAGATCGTCAAACACCACTATAAATACATTGGAGCACCCAGGTATAACTCATACTCCAATTCTAAAAAAAACCTTCATAAAGCCCGTACTAAGTTAAGCATCAGAGTCTCTTGCAGGTACCACCACCCCCTGATGATCAAGGACCAACAGCACCCCCCACTCCAACAAGTCGGGTGTGGTAGGTTTGACCAGAACCGAAGATCTCGTCCGAGATCGACCTCCCTATTTCAGGTAACCTTCGGAATATTGGTGCTGTTGCCGAGGACCTAGAAGTCATCCCACCATCATGGCGAACAACCCTCTTCACAACGACCTCACCTCCAGCTTGGAAGACGGTTGGTGCACAAAATTGTGACCTCAATGGCGACAACAACTTGATACGCACAATTGTAATTTCAACTCTTTTTCACAACTTCGCACAACTAACTAGCAAGTGCACTGATCGTCTAAGTAATAAACCTTTTGAGGTAAAGTGTGCTGAACCCATGTATTTAGTTCATTAATGAGCAATGGAGGTTCATCCTCCCAAGTCTCATTACCAATAGCTTGGCATTCAGCTTCATGATTGCTCCTAAATACTGGGTAACTTGCCCTTCAATAATGTCTTCATCTTCTTCAAAAGATGAATAGTCATTAGAGCTCATGAATGGTAAAAGGAAGGTAAAAGGAATCTCTATGGTCTTTGTATGAGCCTCAGATTCCTTAGGTTCCTCAAAGGGGAACTCCTTTTTGTCTAGAGGACGTCCTATGAAGTCTTCCTTATTGGGAATTACGTCCTCCTCCTCCTCTGTGCATTCGGCCACTTTGGTTATATTTTGATGGCCTTGCACTCTCTTTTTGGATTCTCTTCTGTATTGCTTGGGAGAGTTCTAGGAGGAGTTTCCGTAACCCTTTTACTCAGCTGACCCACTTGTGCCTCCAAGTTTCTGATGGAGGACCTTGTTTCATTCATGAAACTGAGAGTGGCATTAGATAGATCAGACACTATATTTGCTAAGCTAGATAGGTTCTGCTCAGAATTCTCTGTCTGTTGCTGAGAAGATGATGGAAAAGGCTTGCCATTGCTAAACCTGTTTCTTCCACCATTATTATTGTTAAAGCCTTGTTGAGGCTTTTGTTGATCCTTCCATGAGAAATTTGGATGATTTTTCAATGATGAATTATAGGTGTTTCCATATGCTTCACCCATGTAATTCACCTCTGACATTGCAGGGTTCTCAGGATCATAAGCTTCTTCTTCAGAAGATGCTTCTTTAGTACTGTTGGATGCATTTTGCAATCCATTCAGACTCTGAGAAATCATATTGACTTGTTGAGTCAACATTTCATTCTGATCTAATATAGCATTCAGAGCATCAATTTCAAGAACTCCCTTCTTCTGAGGCGTCCCATTACTCACAGGATTCCTTTCAGAGGTATACATGAATTGGTTATTTGCAACCATTTAAATGAGTTCTTGAGCTTCTGCAGGTGTTTTCTTTAGGTGAATAGATCCACCTTTAGAATGGTCCAATGACATCTTATACAATTTAGACAGACCAGCATAGAATATACCCAGGATGGTCCATTATTATTGTTAAAGCCTTGTTGAGGCTTTTGTTGATCTTTTCATGAGAAATTTGGATGATTTTTCAATGATGGATTATAGGTGTTTCCATAGGCTTTACCTATGTAATTCACCTCTGGCATTGCAGGGTTCTCAGGATCATAAGCTTCTTCTTCATAAGATGCTTCTTTAGTACTGTTGGATGCATTTTGCAATCCATTTAGACTCTGAGAAATCATATTGACTTGTTGAGTCAACATTTCATTCTGATCCAATATGGCATTCAGAGCATCAATTTCAAGAACTCCCTTCTTCTGAGGTGTCCCATTACTCACAGGATTCCTTTCAGAGGTGTACATGAACTGGTTATTTGCAACCATTTAAATGAGTTCTTGAGCTTCTGCAGGTGTTTTCTTTAGGTGAATAGATCCACCTTTAGAATGGTCCAATGACATCTTAGACAATTCAGACAGACCAGCATAGAATATACCCAGGATGGTCCATTCTGAGAGCATGAAGGACACTTTTTTGTTAGTTGCTTGTATCTTTCCCAAGCTTCATAGAGGGATTCACCTTCTTTCTGCCTGAAGGTTTGAACATCCACTCTAAGCTCGCTCAGCTTTTGAGGAGGAAAAAATTTGGCTAAGAAAGCCGTGAACAGCTTATCCCAAGAGTTCAGGCTATCTCTAGGTTGAGAGTCCAATCATATTCTAGCTCTGTCTCTTACAGCAAAAGGGAAAAGCATAAGCTTATAGACCTCGGGATCAACTCCATTGGTCTTAACAGTATCACAAATATGCAAGAATTTAGTTAAGAACTGAAAAGGATCTTCTGATGGAAGTCCATAAAACTTGCAATTCGGTTGCATCAGAGAAACTAATTGAGGCTTTAGCTCAAAATTGTTTGCTCCAATAGTAGGGGTTGAGATGCTTCTTCCATGGAAGTTGGAATTTGGTGCAGTGAAGTCATCAAGCATCTTCCTTGCATTGTTGTTGGGTTCGGCCATTACTTCTTTTTCGAGATTCCCTGTAAGGTTTTCTTTGAATTATTGTGCTTTAGCTTCTCTTGGCTTCTTCTTCAGAGTCCTTTCAGGTTCAGGATCAGTTTCAACAAGAATGTCCTTGTCCTTGCTCCTGCTCATATAAAAAAGAAGAGGACAAAAAAGAAAGAGAAATCCTCTATGTCACAGTATAGAGATTCCTTTATGTGAGTAGAAGAGAAAAGAATAGAAGAATGATGTAAAGAGAAGAGATGAAAAATTCGAACACAGAGAGGGAGAGAGGGTTCGAATTACAAGAAGAAGAGAAGAGTGTTAGTGATTAAATAAATAAATAGAAGAAGATGAGAGAGAGAGTTTTCGAAAATAATTAAAAGGAAAAGGAAAATATTTTTGTTTTTATTTTAAAATTTAGTTAGAATTCGAAAATTAAGAAAGTGAATTAAATTAAAAGTTAAAGCAATTAGTTAAATAAAAAGATTTTTGAAAAAGAGGAAGGTGATTTTCGAAAATTAGAGAGAGAAAATTAGTTAGGTGGTTTTGAAAAAAAATTTGAATTTAATTTTGAAAAGATAAGAAGTTAGAAAAAGATATTTTGAAATTAAAATTTGAAAAAGATATGATTTGAAAAAGATATGTTTGAAAAGATATTATTGAAAAGATATGATTGAAATTTATTTTAAAAAAGATTTAATTTTTAAAATCAAAATTAATGACTTGACTCATAAGAAATCAAAAGATATGATTCTAAAATTTAAAGTTTGAATCTTTCTTAACAAGAAAGTAACAAACTTGAAATTTTTGAATCAAAACATTAATTGTTAGTATTAATTTTGAAAAATATGAGGTAAAAATAGGAAAAATATTTTGAAAAGTTTTGAAAAAGATTTTTGAAAATTTTTGAAAAACAAAGAAAAAAAATGAAAAAGATTTGATTTTGAAAAAGATTTTGAACGGTAAATTTTTGAAATTAAAATCTTGACTTGACTAATAAGAAACAACTTATTTTAAAATTTTTTGACTAAGTCAACTCAAAGATTTCGAAATTCATGAGTGAATAAGGAAAAGATATTTTTTTATTTTTTTGAATTTAATGAGGAAAGAGAAAAACCACAAAATGACTCAAGACATGAAAAATTAAGATCAAAACACAAATGCATACAAGAACACTATGAATGTCAAGATGAACACCAAGAACACTTTAAAGATCATGATGAACATCAAGAACTTATTTTTGAAATATTTTCAAGAAAAAAAAACATGCAAGACACCAAACTTAGAGATTTTTCATGTTTAGACACTATGAATTCAAAAATGCATATGAAAAACAACATAAGACACAAAATAAGAAAATATGAAGATCAAACAAGAAGACTTACCAAGAACAACTTGAAGATCATGAAGAACACTTCCATGCATGAATTTTCGAAAAATGCACAAATTTTAAAAACATGTAATTGACACCAAACTTAAAATGTAACACTAGACTTAAACAAGAAACACAAAATTTTTTGTTTTTATGATTTTATTAATTTTTTGGTTTTTTTTTGAAAATTATTTTGGGAAGAACGAAAAAGAAGAAAAAATTTTTTGAAAGATTTTTGAAAACTTTCTGAAAATAAAATAAAGGTTGAAAGAAGAAGAAAATTACCTAATCTGAGCAACAAAATGAACCGTCAGTTGTCCAAAGTCGAACAATCCCCGGCAACGGCGCCAAAAACTTGGTGCACAAAATTGTGATCTCAATGGCGCCAACAACTTGGTACGCACAATTGTAATCTCAACTCTTTTTCACAACTTCACACAACTAACCAGCAAGTGCACTGGTCGTCCAAGTAATAAACCTTACGTGAGTAAGGGTTGATCCCACGGAGATTGTCGGCTTGAAACAAGCTATGGTCATCTTGTAAATCTCAGTCAGACGGATTCAAATGGTTATGGAGTTTTGATAATTAAAAGATAAATAAACATAAAATAAAGATAGAGATACTTATGTAATTCATTGGTGGGAATTTCAGATAAGCATATGGAGATGCGTTATTCCTTCTGAATCTCTGCTTTCCTACTGTCTTCATTCAATCATTCATACTCCTTTCCATGGCAAGCTGTATATTGAGGATCACCATTGTCAATGGCTACCTCCCGTCCTCTCAGTGAAAATGGTCCTCTACGATTTTTGTACAGCTAATCAACTGTCAGATTTCTCGTCTCGGATGAAAATTACCAGTCACAGCTACCACATGGCTAATCAAGTGTTGGTTCTCGATTGTGTCGGAATAAGATCTAATGATCCTTTTGCGTCTGTCACTACGCCCCACAGTCGCGAGTTTGAAGCTCGTCACAATCATCCCTTCCCAGATCCTACTAGGAATACCACAGACAAGGTTTAGACTTTCTGGATCTCAGAAATGCTGCCAATGGATTCTAGCCTATACCACAAAGATTCTAATCTCGAATTCAGATGCCCCATTGTCAGAGGGGAGTCGATGTGAATCATTGATAAGAAACCCAAGAGATACACACTCTAGCTTTTGCAGGTAGAACGGAAGTGTTTGTCAGGCACCCGTTCATAAGTGAGAATGGTGATGAGTGTCACTGATCATCACATTCATCAGGTTAAAGTGCGAGTGAACATCTTAGAATAAGAATAAGCTTTAATTGAATAGAAGAACAATAGTACTTTGCATTAATACTCGAGGGATAGCAGAGTTCTACACCTTAATCTATGGTGTGTAGAAACTCCACCATTGAAAATACATAAGTGATAAAGGTCCAGGCATGGCCGAATGGCCAGCCCCCTGACGATTGGATTTTTGATGGTATAGAATTCACAAATGAATTCTCGTTGAAAGTATAGTTTCTAAACCAAGCAATAATCCTTTCATACAAAAGATTGTTTGTCACAAGTAACAAACCCCTAAATTTATAAACCGAAGTATTCAAACCTCGGGTCGTTCTCCCTAGGAATTGTAATGAAGTGTCTTGTTATTGGTTGTGAATTATATTTGGGGTTTTTAAGCTTTTGGACAAGAAATATAAATGGCAAAGAAAATAAATCTAACAACTAACAAAGCTCTTGGCAAGACATGAGAACTAGAAATCCTATCCTAGTTATCCTTCTCAATTGTGATGAGAATTGTTCATTGCTACCACTTAGTTAACCCTTACTAAAGAAAGGAAAGTCAAGTGGATGAATTGACTTGAGCCACAAGTCCTAGCCAACTCCCAAGGAAAGACTAGCTTTAGTGCACTCCAAACCAATTAGCAATCTCTCCAATTATCAATCAACAAAGGAATTAGATAACTCAAGTGTCACTAATTACTCTACCTAGGCCAAGAGGAATAAAATCTACACTAAACCTAGAAGAGGCATTTCAACAAACACATAGAAGGCAATAAACGTAAACAATATAAATTGCAAGAATTAAAGAGAGATCTAACTACAAAGGCAAGAGATCAATAATAGAAAAGCAAAGAAGAACAATTATTATGAATTACCTCTTATTGAATTGAAAGAAAATGGAAGGAACAATAGTAGATCTACAACAAAGTATAAGAACAACATAAAGGAAATTACAACAAAAGAATAGAAGAAGCATGAATATAACTACAAAGAAATTGAGAAGAGAGAAGTAGAAGAAGATGAATCTAAATCTAAATCTAAGAACTAAACCTAATCCTAATCCTAATTCTAGAGAGAAGTGAGAGCTTCTTTCTCTAGAAACTACTTCTAAACTAATCCTAATGTGTGTGTATGAGTTGGAATGTGTGATTCCCCCCTTTGGTCTTCAATCCTTGGCTTTAAATAGCATTTTTGGCGCCAAAGTTGGTTGCAATTGGGCCCCACAACCCTTCAGAATTCGTTGGTTGCGAATTCATTAAAAAATCATAAACCAGCAGCGACGCGTACGCGCACAGCACGCGTACGCGTCCATGGGGTAATTCGCAGGTGCGCGCAAGCGCCAGGTGCGCGCGCGCGTCCATGGACGAGTCCAACTTCTTTGACTTTTCATGATTTCTCCACTTTGCATACTTTCCTCTTCACTCCTTTGCTCCATTCCTAGCCCTTTTCAATCTGAAATCACTAACAAACATATCAAGGCATCTAGTGGAATCAAAGGTGAATTGAATTTAGCTAATTTAAGGTCTAGAAAGCATGTTTTCATATCTAAGCACAAATAAGGAGACAATCACAAAACCATGCTATCTCAATGGATAAATGTGGGTAAAAGGTTATAAAATCCCCTAAAATTAATACAAGATAAACCGTCAAATTGGGGTTTGTCAACCTCCCCACACTTAAACCAAGCATGTCCTCATGCTTAAACCAAGAATGAAGTAAAGGGTATGGCATTTATTCAATGGAACTAACTAAATGCAATCTACCTATATGCAACTATCTACATGAATGCAATTGCTTGGTCAAAATAAATCAATTCCCAAGAAGCACATATGCACTAGGGCTAAGGACTAGCAAGTCTAATCCACAATTGAATTGAGTTATTAAATATTTTACAAACTTGCATGAAGAGATGATCATAGGCGAAAACATGTAATTGAGCATCAAACCCTCACCGGATGTGTTTGCACTCTATTCGCTCAAGTGTTTAGGGTTGAGTCTCTCAATTCTCCCCTAATCATGCTTTCCAAGATTTGTTCTTCTTCTAACAATCGACATATATTTCATGCATGCATACAAGTATCATGAGGTCTTTTCTTTGGTTGTAATGGGGCTAGGGTCAAGGTAGGATGCATATTTGGTCAAGTGAGCTTGAAATTTGAATCTTTGATAAGCTTAGACTTCCCACCTAACCTATGACATCCTATACAATTAAGTTCTACTCTAACTACCCATTTTTCTCACTTTTTCACATACTCGTGCATTTTCTTTTCGTTTCACAACACTTATGCATTGACTTTATTGAGCTTCGCTTTGGGGCATTTTGTCCCCTTCTTTTATTTTTCTTCTTTTTCTTTCTTTCTTTTTCTATTTTTTCTTCTTTTTTTTTTCTTTTCCATATTATTTTTCTTTTCTTTTTCTTTTGTTTTTCTCATTTTTTTTTCTTTCTATGTACAAGAACCTCAATGCATAAGGTTTTACATTTGATCAATACATGAGTATGTACCCAATTCCCAATAATTTCAATAAAAATACAAAACTACCTTTTTATTCACCCAATGTCCCAAGGTTCCCACACTTGAATGATACTCACACACACTAGCCTAAGCTAATCAAAGATCCAAATAAGGACATTTATCGTTTTCCGCTTTAGGCTTGTAATGTGCTAAATTAAGAACAAGTGGGTTAAGCGTAGGCTCAAATTGGCTAACAAAGGAATATAAAAGGTTGGCTATTTGGGTAAGTGAGCTAAATGAAATGATGGCCTCAATCATATAAATGCATGAATACACAAAATAATGGACATAAAGGATCAAACAAATCAAAGATTGCATTCATAGAAAGAGAATAATGCACACAAGAAAGAAAAAATAAGTGGTTATAAGATGTAACCACACCATTAGGCTCAAATCTCACTTGCTTGTGTTCTTAGCTCAAAAACATGATCCACAAGATATATAATTCAAGCAAGTTTAATGAAAAGTTTTCACTCAAATCAATTGATGTGCCCTATAGATAGAAATCTTGAAAAATTTCATTATTTTGACTAAGCTTATTGTGTATATGTATGCAAAAATAAGAAAATGCAAGTAAAAATCCTAAAATCCTAGAATGAAATGCAAAAGTGTTGGAATTAGAAACTTGTCACCCAAAATCGCCGACCGGTCGGACGACCTCCCCACACTTAAAAGTTTGCACCGTCCTCGGTGCACTCAAAGATGAGCAAGGGGGTACGGCGACTCTCCGGATTGCTACGTGTTCTTGGTCTTGCTTCCGTGTTTGCTTGTGGTGCATTGTTCATGAAAAACAAAAATATAACACCATAAGATGAGACAATACAAAATCAAGGAAGCATACTTTGTTGGAATGAGGTAAATCACTAGAATTGAGTGAGTGAATTAGTGTGACATTAAGAAATATTAGGTGTGTGAATTCTAAATTGCGCGGTTTAGAACACACATTAGCATAAAAGTTATGTCACAAAAGAAGCATGCACTTCACTTATTCTACAATGCTTGAGATGCTTTAAATGAACTTGTAAGGTAAAACAAGCATTAAAGAAGCATGAAAGCATTCAAGTCAAACACATATGGATGCATATGATCATGAAATACCATGCATTAAGGTATATGCTCAACACCATCCATCAAGAAGTTGCCTAATCACAAAATAAGGCTCAAATCACATGATGGCCAAATCATGTAATTCAAGAAGAGTTACAAGCTCAAAGGCAATCTCATCACTTGGTATTTTCCAAAAGATAAGCATGAAAAACTCAAGACCAAGTAGTAATATATAACCTCAATCATAGGATCCAACAGAGATTATCTAAAAACATTAATGCTAAATTAGCATTTAGGCAATAAGGGAGAAGCAATGCATAGTAAACAAAGTCAATAATCCAACACCATTATTGAAATGACACTTAGAAAAAAAACGAAAACATGCTATAGAAACAAATGAAAATGGAAAGAGTAGAAGTATGCGAATGCAGTGAGCAAAAGAAAATGGAAGATGAGAAAAAAAACTCTTTTTTTTTTTTTTTTTACCGACGTGTGCGCGTCATGCACGTTTATGCGTCGATGGGTATATTGGTCAAGGGACGCGTACGCGCCAGGTGCGCGCACGCGTGCGTCGAGTTAGGCCGGAGGCATAGTGTCGGCCCAAGTCTGGCACAACTCTCGGGTAAAAGTACCGGGGGTGCAGATTGTGCAATCGACGCGCGCGCGCATAGTGCGCGTGCGCGCGCATTGCGAAGTTAAGATCATGTGCGCGTACGCGCCAGGTGCGCGCACGCGTGCATAGACTTGTGCCTTAGGCCCAATGTTCGCACAGTGCAGGCCTAACTCTCGGGTTTTTGGCTGGGGTCGAATTTTCGCATCCACGCGTACGCGTACAGTGCGCGTGCGCGTGGGTGGTCGGAAAATGCTCAGGTGCGCGTACGCGTTATGCGCGTGCACGCGTGGATGGTGTTCTATTTTCCAAAATTTTTCTAAGTTCTTGCACCATTCCAAGCATCCCAAACCTCCAAACAGCTACCAAAACACCCTAAAACCTTATTTATCATATTATACTTCTAACTAAACTCAATGAAACAATAAAAACAAGAAATTAAACTAATTCTACCAATATTTACAAAAGATAAAAATGAAAATGAGAATCTACCTATAATGGCAACTCAATTCACTTATTAACAAAACAAAAAGAGTATGGAAAGAGTTTACCATGGTGGGGTGTCTCCCACCTAGCACTTTTAGTTTAAGTCCTTAAGTTGGACTTATGGGGAGCTCTTCTCAAGGTGGCTTGTGCTTGTACTCATCTTGGAACTCCCACCAATGCTTGGTTCTCCATTGTGCCCCAAGATTTCTTATGGATTGAGCCAAGTGTTGATGGAGTTCTTCACAAGCTTGGGGCTCCCAAAGTTGATCCTTTTCTTGTAATCCGGGATCCCACACTTTGTTTTCACACCCGTCTTGAGGTTGATCATCATTATTAGTCCAATCGGGTGGTGAGTAAGGTGAATTCTCAATATAGTGACCAACAATCCTCCTAGACCCATCTATTTGAGCACTACTCCAACCTTTATATCTCATGTTTGATGCATTAACCATAATGAGCCTTGATTTGGAACGCCAACCACGAAACATCTTTCGCTTACGCTTTGTCCCACAAAGCATTCTAAGTTGACCATCCGTTTCAAGCAAGCCATACTCAAGTGGGACAATAAAACTAATAGAAATGAGTTTTACCCACTTAAGTGAAAGAGTAGATGGCAACCTAGGCCAAGATGCTTCCAACGATCTTAACAAAGCGTATTCCACTCCCATCCTTCTATTTCTAAGGACTTCCACCTCTTCACAAGATTTCTCTAATTCAATCCTTTGTTCATTAATATTATCTAAGCCTTTTCCCTTAATCAAACTATAATTGGGAGGGTGAAAGAAGTTTACCTCCATAACATTTTCAAATGCACCGGGAGAAGGTTCTTCAAGTTCAAAGGATTCTCCACCACTAGGACTTGATGCTTGATCTTCATCACTAAGGGAACTCAATTCTTTCTCTATCCCATCCAAGTCTTCATATGGAATATGCCTTGAAAGGTGTGCACTTTCCTCCCTAGCATCAATTTCAATCATCTTGGAGGGGTTTTCTTCAACTCTATGTTCCCATGGAGGCTCCGCATCTCCCAAATCTTCTACCACTTCTTCCTTGTCTTCAACAATTAAAGCTTCCTCCAATTGTTCCAATACAAAGCAACTTCCTTCATTTCCCACCGGAGTTTTCAATCTCTCCTTCATGCTATGCTCTTCTTGAGCCATGGGAGTTCCTTGAGTGTTCAAGCATTGGGAGGCTAATTGATTTGTTACCGCATCCAAGGCGGCCATGAAATTTTGCACATCCCTTTTCATCTCTTCTTGTCTTTGAGCAAGAACACTAAGGGTTTCATCCATTAGAGGTTGGGGTAGGTGGAAGGGTTCATTATTTTGGGGGAAGGGTTCATAGTAGGAAGATGGTTCTTCTTGGTAGAGTTGTGGTGGTTCAATGTTCTCCACTCTTTCCACTTGTTGCACAACACACTCCATGGTTGCTTGAAATTGATCCAATGCTTCCTTGAGATGATCCCTTGACTCTTGTTCCTCTTGGATGTCATGAGTAGGATCATAGGGCTCTTGGATTAAAGGACATAAGTATTCTTCCATGGGAGGTTGTGGTGGAAAGTAGTATTCATCTTGTGGTTGGAAATTTTCATATGTTGGAGGTGGTTCATCTTGGTAATAATATGGAAGGGGTGGCTCTTGAAAGGGTTGATATTGTGGTGGTTCCATATATGGCTCATATGGCTCAAAAGTTGGTTGGTGTGATGGATATGGATTAGGGTCATATGAAGGTGGTTGGTAGGAAGAGGCTTGTGAGTATGGTTGAGAATTATGTTGAGGGTATGGATCATAGGCATATGGTGGTGGTTCTTGAAAGTCACAAGTAGATTCACCATAGCCATTGGATTGGTATGCATCATAGAATGGCTCTTCTTCATAGTGCATTGGTGGAGGAGGTTGTTACCATGAGGATTGATCATATGCATATGGCTCCTCCCACCTTTGGTTGTCCCATCCTTGATACATCTCTCTATTGTAACTCTCATCACCTACAACATAATTGTAATCACACTCATAGCCAAAATGAGAATCCATGATAGCAAGAAAAAAGGAAAATAAAATCAAATGAGGAACAAAGAAAACTAACAAAAACTAACAAAGAGACAAAAAAGCAAGCATATTCACAATATTCACATATATACAATAACCAATAACATAACACCATTGCAAATCCCCGGCAACGGCGCCATTTTGACGAATGGATTTTTGATGGTATAGAATTCACAAATGAATTCTCGTTGAAAGTATAGTTTCTAAACCAAGCAATAATCCTTTCATACAAAAGATTGTTTGTCACAAGTAACAAACCCCTAAATTTATAAACCGAAGTATTCAAACCTCGGGTCGTTCTCCCTAGGAATTGTAATGAAGTGTCTTGTTATTGGTTGTGAGTTATATTTGGGGTTTTAGATGAGAAACATGAATAGTAAATGGTAAGAAAACTTTATTAACAAAATGGTCTTGGCAAGATTTGGTTGTCAAGGGTCTTCATCATTATCACTAGCCACAAGTATGGTAGTTGCAAGGATTAATCCCACTTAGTCATCCTTAAATCAATTAACAAAGGAAAGTCAAGTGAGTTATATCAATCCTAGTCCATAAGTCCTAGCTTTCCACTAATTGGATTAATGAAGGCTAGAGTTAATGGCTATCAACTAGCAATCAATTGGACACTAGTGACTCAAGAAATCCTAAGTTACCTTCTCAAGCCAAGAACATAAAATTCTAGTCTAACATTCTTCCAAGCATTTCATCAAACACTTGGAAGGCACAAAAGGAAAGTATAGTAAATCACAACAAGAAAGAATTCTAACAACAATTGAATACAAAGAATTAACAACAACAATCAAGGAACTCACAATTATCATGAATTACCTCAAATTGCATTATTGAAAGAAAACAAAAGAACAAGAATATCTCAATTACAAAACCTAGAAACAAAATAAGAGAAATTACAACAAGAGAAGAGGAATAGAGAGAAGAACCAAAGTGTAGCAATCATCAATTGAAGGTAGAAGTAGAAGGAGATTTGAATTAAACCTAGAACTATGAGATCCTAATCTAACCCTAATTCCTAATCCTAGAGAGAAGTGAGAGCTTCTCTCTCTAAAACTAACTCTAACTCCTCAAACTAAGCTAATGATCAAAAGTATCTAAAGTATCTTGATTCCCCTTCAATACTTGACTTAAATAGCATCAGAAATGAGTTGGATTGGGCCCACATGGCTCCTAAAACCGCTGGGGACGATTTCATAATAGTGGGCCACGGACAGAATCGGCGCGCGCGCGCAAAGTGCGCGTGCGCGCCCCTGAACGCGAAGCAACATATGGCAAAATTTATATCATTTCGAAGCCCCGGACGTTAGCTTTCCAACCCAACTGGAACCGCATCATTTGGACCTCTGTAGCTCAAGTTATGGTCAATTAAGTGCGAAGAGGTCGGCTTGACAGCTTTCCGGTTCTTTCATTTCTTCATGAGTTCTCCAACTTTACATGCTTTTTCTTCATTCCCTTGATCCAATCTTTGCCTCCTAAATCTGAAATCACTTAACAAACATATCAAGGCATCTAATGGAATCAAGGTGAATTAAATTTATCTATTTTAAGACCTAAAAAGCATGTTTTCACTCTTAAGCACAATTAAAGGAGAATATACAAAACCATGCTATTTCATTGAGTAAATGTGGGTAAAAGGTGATAAAATCCCCTAAAATCAATACAAGATAAACCCTACAAATGGGGTTTGTCACCCCCATAAAAGTCTAAGATAGCATAAAACTGATCAAAGATATGAGTACAATAGTAAAAAGTTCTATTTATACTAAACTAGTTACTAGGGTTACAAAAATAAGTAAATGATGCAGAAATCCACTTCCGGGCCCACTTGGTGTCTGCTTGGGCTGAGCATTGAAGCTTTCATGTGTAGAGACTTTTCTTGGAGTTAAACGCCAGTTTTTATGCCTGTTTGGGCGTTTAACTGTAGTTTCTATCCTGTTTCTGGCGTTTAACGCCATAATAGGGCAGGAAGTTGGCATTTGAACGCTAGTTTGCATCATCAAAACTCGAGAAAAGTATAGACTATTATATATTGCTGGAAAGCCCAGGATGTCTACTTTCGAACGAAATTGAGAGCGTGCCATTTGGGTTTTTGTAGCTCCAAAAAATATATTTCGAGTGCAGAGAGGTCAGAATCCAACAGCATCAGCAGTCCTTTTTCAGCCTCAGAATCAGATTTTTGCTCAGGTCCCTTAATTTCAGCCAGAAAATTCCTGAAATCAAAGAAAAACACAAAAACTCATAGTAAAGTCCAGAAATGTGAATTTTGCTTAAAAACTAATAAAAATATACTAAAAAGTAGCTAGATCCTATAAAAACTATCTAAAAACAATGCCAAAAAGCGTATAAATTATCCGCTCATCAACGGTACACCAACAAAAAACGCGGATGCCGCACTACCATCACCAAAGAAAGCAAACCACTCTAAGAAAGACAAACAAACCCTGAATGCGGAAATCCTAGATGCCATCCGTGAGCAGCAAGATCGCCTCAAATAGCTCGAACAAGAATTCGAACGACAACGAGAAGCCGAGCGGGATCTGCAAAGATAAACGAGACGGCACAGAGAGCTGAAAGAAAAACTCCAAAAGCTTGAAGCCGACCTCAAGGCTAAAACTACATGATCCAACCGTGAAGCTAGTCCCCACAGAGAACAAGACCCATTTACAATAGAAATCATGAAGGCTAAAGTCTCGAAAGACTTTGAAGCCCCTGACATGACCCCATATGATGGAACATCCGATCCAAGCCATCACCTCAGCAACTTTAGAAGTCGAATATAACTCGCTACAAGGTTTTCCTGACTACTCTCACCAAAACGGCCATGAAGTGGTTCGACAGCCTGCCTCTAAGATTAATCACAAGTTTCGATGACCTCACCGAAAAATTCCTAGCTAGATTCTCTATTCAAAAGGACAAGGCCAAACACGCTCCAAGCCTGCTAGAAATCAGGCAGGGAGATCAGGAAAGCCTCCGAAACTACATGAAAAGATTCAATAAAGCATGCCTCGACATACAGAATCTCCCCACAGAAGCGGCTATCATGGGACTTATCAACGGCCTACGAAAAAGACTCTTCAGCCACTCCATATCTAAGAAGCACCCCACATCCTTGAACGAAGTACAAGAACGAGCGGAGAAATACATCAACATAGAGGAGAACTCCCAGCTAGGGGAGAGCTCCAAAACTGGGTTCTTCTACCCCTCTTGGGACAAAGACAAAAAGCCGAGAAAAAAGGAGGACCAATCCACAGAAAAGCCCAGAAAATACCATAACTATAACCCTCTTCGGGTATCTTTAGTAGATATCTACAGGGAAATATAAAACACAGAAACGATCCCACCACCCCGCCCAATTAAGCACAAAAGGGGAGGAAGTCGGACTGAGTACTATGAATACCATAAAATCTACAGACACCCTACCAACGAATGCTACGACTTAAGGAACGTCATAGAAAAATTGGCCCAAAAAGGAAGACTAGATCGATTCTTAGCCAATAGAACGGACTAGCCAAAAAAGGGAATGAGGGATGAAGAGGGTGGACGAGTTGAACGCCCCTCTTCACACCCCAGAAAGGCACGTTCATATGATCAATGGGGATTCGCAGGAAGAGGGATCTCCAAGTCATCCCGCAAAAGACACCTTAAAGATATATACCACGTCAGAGAAGGGGATAGGTCGCCCGACCTCCCCACCATTTCTTTCACCAAAGAAGATGCTTCGGGCATCATCCTTGGGCATGAAGATCCTGTTGTCGTTACCATCATACTAGCCAATGCCAAACTCCACCAAACATTGGTTGACCAGGGAAGCTCGGCAGACATTCTACTCAAATCCGCCTTCGACAAGCTCGGACTACGAGAAAAGAAGCTCAGAGCATATCCCAACAGCCTATTCGGGCTAGGAGACGCTCTGATCTAACCCCTCGGATACATCCCACTGCACACCACCTTCGGGAAGAGAGCCCGGTCCAGAACGCTGAGCATAGACTACATCATGGTTGATGTGAACTCCGCGTAAAATGCTCTTATAGGCCGAACGACCTTAAATCAACTCGCCGCAGTAGTCTTCACTCCACACCTATGCATGAAGTTCCCAACTCCAGAAAGTATAGCCACCGTCAAAGGAGATCAAAAGCTCGTGCGACGCTGCTACAATGAAAGTCTAAGCCTTAAAGGTGACCCTAGAGGAAAAGAGGCCAACGTCATCGAACTCGGAAGGGCACGGGCTCACGACGAACTCCGTCCCCAGCCAGAACGTGAAACCGAGGAGGTGCAAGTCGAAGACACCCAGACAAAACAACAAGTATAGGAACAAACCTGAAAGAAAACCTAAAAAAGCAGCTAGTACACTGTTAAGGAAGAATTTCGACCTCTGATGAGCGGATAATTTGTATGCTTTTTGGCATTGTTTTTAGTATGTTTTTGGTATGATATAGTTAGTTTTAGTATATTTTTATTAGTTTTTAGTTAAAATTCACTTTTTTGGACTTTACTATGAGTTTGTGTGTTTTTCTGTGATTTCAGGTATTTTCTGGCTGAAATTGAGGGACCTGAGCAAAAAATCTGATTCAGAGACTAAAAAGGACTGCAGATGCTGTTGGATTCTGACCTCCCTGCACTCGAAGTGGATTTTCTGGAGCTACAGAAGCCCAATTGGCGCGCTCTCAACGGCGTTGGAAAGTAGACATCCTGGGCTTTCCAGCAATATATGATAGTCCATACTTTGCCCAAGATTTGATGGCCCAAACCAGCGTTCAAAGTCACCCTCAGAAATCCCAGCGTTAAACGCCGCCGGAACTGGCACCCAAATGGGAGTTAAACGCCCAAACTGGCATAAAAGCTGGCGTTTAACTCCAAGAGAAGACTCTGCACGAAAAATGCTTCATTGCTCAGCCCAAGCACACACCAAGTGGGCCCGGAAGTGGATTTTTATGTCATTTACTCATTTCTGTACACCTTAGGCTACTAGTTTTCTATAAGTAGGACCTTTTACTATTGTATTTTGATATCGAGGGATTGTTTTAGATCCTTTGATCATCTTTGGACATTTAGTTCTTAGATTATTGGGAGGCTGGCCATTCGGCCATGCCTAGACCTTATGCTTATGTATTTTCAACGGTGGAGTTTCTACACACCATAGATTAAGGTGTGGAGCTCTGCTGTACCTCGAGTATTAATGCAATTACTATTGTTCTTCCATTTAATTCCGCTTGTTCTTTATCCAAGATATCACTTGTTCTTCAACTTGATGAATGTGATGATCCGTGACATTCATCATCATTCTCACACATGAACAAGGTGACTGACAACCACTCTTGTTCTACAAGCGATCAAGGCTCTAGTGAATATCTCTTGGATTCCTGATTGCACGATGCATGGTTGATCGCCTGACAACCGAGTGCTCGTCTGACAAACGAGCCAACCATTCCGTGAGATCAGAGTCTTCGTGGTATAGGCGAGAACTGATGGCAGCATTCAAGAGAATCCGGAAGGTCTAACCTTGTCTGTGGTATTCTGAGTAGGATTCAATGATTGAATGACTGTGACGTGCTTCAAACTCCTGAAGGCGGGGCGTTAGTGACAGACGCAAAAGAATCACTGGATTCTATTCCGGCCTGATTGAGAACCGACAGATGAATTCCGCTATGCTGTGACAGAGCATATGCAATCGCTTTCACTGAGAGGATGGGAGGTAGCCACTGACAACGGTGAAACCCTTGCTTAAGCTTGCCATGGAAAGGAGTAAGAAGGATTGGATGAAGACAGTAGGAAAGCAGAGAGACGGAAGGGAAGGCATCTTCATGCGCTTATCTGAAGTTCCTACCAATGAATTACATAAGTATCTCTATCTTTACCTTTGTGTTATTTTCGTTCATCACCATTACCATTTGAGTTTGCCTGACTAAGATTTACAAGATGACCATAGCTTGCTTCAATACTAACAATCTCTGTGGGATCGACCCTTACTCGCGTAAGGTTTATTACTTGGACGACCCAGTGCACTTGCTGGTTAGTTGTGCGAAGTTGTGTAATGCCATGGTACTGAACTACCAAGTTTTTGGGGTTCATGACCGGGGATTATGAGAGTTGTGAAAAAGTATTGTTCACAATTTCGCGCACCAACCTCTTTGCCTGGAAAGCTGCCGATATACCCGGCATAGATCCCAGCTTAATGTGCCACAGACTGGCCGTGTATCCCAGATCTCACCAATACAACAAAAGCACAGAAAACTCAGTCCAGAGAGATCACAACTCATGGAGGAACAGGTACAAGCCTTACTAGAGGTAGCGTTCATAAGGGAGGTTAAGTACCTATTATAGCTGGCTAACGTCGTACTGGTAAAAAAGCCAAATGGAAAGTGCCGGATGTGTGTAGACTACAACGACCTGAATAAAGCCTGCCCAAATGACCCCTCCTCCCGAATATCGACACCCTAGTCGACACATCATCAGGATACAAGTACCTCTCCTTCATGGACGCCTACTCAGGGTACAACCAGATCCCAATGCATCAACCCGACCAAGAGAAAACCTCGTTCCTAACCCCAAAAGCAAACTACTGCTATGTAGTAATGCCATTCGGACTTAAGAACCCGGGGGCCACATATCATAGGATAATAAACAAACTATTTGCCGACCACATCGGGAAGCTTATGGAAGTCTACGTAGACAACATGCTAGTAAAAACACAAAAAGAAGAAACACTGCTGCCCGATGATAAACCACTATTTTGTGGTTTATTTTGTACTGAATTGAATGGATTTTATCCATTATTCTCACACTTATTCATAGAATTTGCATGTTTTACATTTTCCTTCCTAATTTTGTGCTATGATTGAAAACATGCTTCTTTGGCCTTAAATTTGCTAATTTTAATCCTCTTTTATTACCATTCGATGCCGTGATGTATTTGTTAAGTGTTTTCAAGGTTTATAGGGCAGGAATGGCTTAGAGGATGGAAAGGAAGCATGCAAAAATGGAAGGAACATAAGAAATTGAAGGAACTGCTAAGCTATCAATCCTAACCTCTTCGTACTATATCGATCATAACTTGAGCTATAGAGGTTCGAATGAGGCAGTTCCAGTTGCGTTGGAAAGCTAACATCTGTGGCTTCAAAATGATATGCAATTTGCCATAGTTTCCTTGCAGTTATGTGATGCGTATGCATCGTCCATGCGTGCGCATCGCAGAATCAGCTTGACCAGTGCAAGAGGCAAGCGACGCATACGTGTGGATGATGCATACGCATCACCAGGATTTTGTCAAGCGACGCGTACGCGTGACAAAGTGTCACGTGCTGCAGATAACAGAACTCGTTGGGGGCGATTTCTGGGTTGTTTTTGACCTAGTTTCAGGCCCCAAATTACTGATTAAAGGCTACAAAGTGGATATGGGAAGGGGAAATGAATCATTCAACTTCATTCACACAATTTTAGGATTTAAATGTAGTTTTCTATAGAGAGGGAGGATTATGGTTTTTAGTTTTATTTCTTCCTCAATTCAGATTTCCATCTTGTTTTAATTTAGTTTCTCTTCTACATTTTATCATTCTAGCATCTTAGTTTATTTCCCCTTGTTGATGGCTTTATTTTTCCAATTTAATTTATGAACTCTTCATGTTAGATTCAATTTCCTTTTAATGCGGTTGAGGTATTTCATGTTTATTGCTTCTTTCTTCATTTGTTGTTATGGATTCCTTGCAATTGTTGGTTTAGATTTTATTATCTCTTATTAATTCTCTATGCTTTTATTTTGTGCCTTCCAAGTGTTTGATAAAATGCTTGGGTGGATTTTGATTTAGATTTTTATGTTCTTAACTTGGATTGATCAATTAGAGACTCTGGAATTAACAAAATTCTTTTGTTGATTGGTGATTGAGACTTGCTAGTTGACTTAGACTTCACTTAATCTAGTCTTTGGTTAGGACTTGTGAACTTAAGTTGATTTTGCTCACTTGACTTTCCTCCAATTGTTAGAGGTTAACTAAGTGAAAGCAAAAGGCAATTACCATCACAATTGATGATGATGATGATGATGATAGGAATTCTAATTCTCAATCCTTGTTAGGACTTTTCTTAGTTGTTATTTTAGTTCCTGGTTATTTTACTTTCTTGTTCCTTATTCCAAAACCCAAAAATATACTTTCCCATAACTAATAATAACTACACTTCCCTGCAATTCCTTGAGAGACGACCTGAGGTTTAAATACTTTGGTTTAATTTTATTGGGTTTGCTTAAGTGAGAAACAATTTAAATATTGATTGAGGTTTAATTATCGGTTTAGAACTATACTTGCAATGCGATAATTTTGTAAAAATCTTTACCGACATTTTTCCTCCGTCACCCGACCTCGCCGAAGTATTCGATACCATAAGAAAGCACGGGATGAGGCTAAACCCCATAAAATGTTCTTTTGCGGTAGAAGCTGGCAAATTTCTAGGGTTTATCCTTACCCAGAGAGGTATTGAGGCAAACCCAGACAAATGCCAAGCCATACTCAACATGAAAAGACTGACTTGCATGAAAGAGGTGCATCAGCTAAATGGAAGACTAGCAGCCCTGTCCAGGTTTCTAGCCGAATCGGTACTAAGATCTCTCCTTTTCTATACAATACTAAGGAAAGGAAAGAAGTTCAAATAGACCCTAGATTGCGAAAAAGACTTCCACGACTTCAAAACATTCCTGGGGAAACCACCTATCCTAATCCGACCTCGACAAGGAGAAGAACTGATACTATACCTCGCCGTAGGAAGTCGGGCGATAGCATCAGCACTAGTCAGAAAAGATGACAAAAGACAACGACCTATCTACTTCATCAGCAAGGCTTTACGAGGGGCTAAACTAAACTACCAAAAGATAGAAAAGTTCGCTTATGCCCTCATACTTACCTCCCGGCGACTTCGACCAAACTTTCAAGCCCACACTATCAGAGTACGGACTAATGAACCCATGAAAGGCATCTTGTAGAAAACAGACTTGGCTGGAAGAATCCTACAATGGGCAATCGAGTTGTCCAAATACGACCTCAAGTACGAAGCTCCCACAGCTATCAAATCCCAGTACTTGGCTGACTTCGTCGCAGAGTACACTCACACCCGAGGAACCCCATCGAATGGAACCTTTACGTTGATGGCTCATCAAACAAAGCCGAAAGTGGATCAGACGTTATCCTAAAGAACAACCAAGGGATCCAACTTGAACTCTCCTTAAGATTTGAATTCCCCATCTCAAATAATCAAGCAGAATATGAAGCCCTACTGGCTGGTTTGAAGTTGGCTAGGGAGGTCAGAGCACAAAAGCTTGCTATCTTCAGCGATTCACAAGTGATCACCTTACAGATAGAAGGAAGCTGCCAGACAAAGGATCCCACTATGAAAAAATACCTGGACAAGACCAAGGAATAACTCGGGAACTTTAGAGGATATGAGATCCAACATATACCTCAAGAACAAAACACCCGAGCCAACGCACTTTCAAAGCTAGCCAGCACCAAACCAAGAGGCAACAATAGAAACCTCATCCAAGAGACCCTACAACACCCATCAACCTCAAGGGAAGAGAAGGTCCTAAGCATATTAGACCAAGACCAAGGGTGGATGACCTTTATAATCAACTACCTCAAGTCCGAAACGCTCCCCACAGAAAAAAGGGACGCAAAAAGGCTCATACGGGAAGCACAATACTACACTCTGATGCAAGAAATTCTATATAGAAGAGGAGTTTCAACACCCTTCCTAAAGTGTGTCTTGACTTCCGCCACAAAGAAGTCCTAGAAGAAGTCCACAGCGGAATATGCGGCAACCACCTCGGAGCGCGAGCATGGTCCAAAAAGATACTCCGAGCCAATTTCTACTGGCCAACTCTACATAAAAAAGTGGCCGATTTCGTCAAAATATGCCCTCCTTGTCAGAAGCACGCTAACTTCCATGCCGCTCTGCCTGAAGAGCTTATTTGTGTCACCTCACCCTGGCCATTCGCAAAGTGGGGGCTCGACCTCCTCGAACCATTTTCCTAGGGATCAGGACAAGTCAAATTCCTCATTGTAGGAATAGATTACTTCACGAAATAGATTGAGGCAGAACCACTGGCCGCCACCACCGCCCAGAGAAGTTAGAAGTTCTTGTACAGAAATATTGTCACAAGGTTTGGGGTTCCATACTCCATCACCACGGACAGTGGGACTCAGTTCACCGACACAGGCTTCAGGAACCTGGTCTTGAAAATCAAGCACCAGTTCACCTCAGTGGAACACCCACAAGCCAATAGATAGACCGAAGCCGCCAATAAAGCTATACTGGCCAAGTTAAATCGTTGATTACAAGATGTAAAGGGAGCCTGGGCAGAAGAGTTCCCCCAAGTCCTATGGGCATACCAGACCACACCACACTCCATTATGGAGGAATCACTCTTCCGACTTGCTTACGGAATGGAGGCAATAATCCCCGTAGAAGTGGAAGAAAAATCCCCTAGGGTCATCTTCTACAATGAGGATACCAACTCCCAAGCACAAAAAGAAAAACTCGATCTACTCCCAGAAGTCCAAGAAAGAGCTCGAATGGCCTTAAGGTACAACCAGAAGGTAATCCAGCGAAGCTTCACTACCGACGACCTCACCCTAATCCGAAACGACATCGGAACAGGTCGGTCAGGAGAAGAAAAGCTAGCAGCTAACTGGAAAGGACCATACCGGATCACGGAAGTACGAGGAAAAGGCTACTATAGGGTAGCCGACCTCCAAGGGCGGGAGCTCCCGAGATCATGGCATGCCTGTAACCTAAGAAGGTACTATAGCTAGAGAAAGGTCTTACGCCAAAGTGTGCTCTTTTTCCCACTAAAGGGTTTTTTAATGAGGCACCAGGCCAAGACCTGAAGGTGACCCGACTTATAGGGTAATCCCACACATGTATATACTCTTATTCGCATTTTTTAGTCATTGCATTTTATTCTAATAAAAATAGAGATTCCTAAAAAAGTTTCCTACCAAGGTGCATTAATTTATGCTCAGAAAAATGTAGAATTCATCGCTCGACCATGCAAAGTCGGCAAGGTAAAGCGACGAGGTCCAAATTAATGCAAGAAGTTATAATAGCAATCCGTATAAAGCGGCCTGACGAGGTCGGATAAAAAATGGGGATGCAAAAATAACTTGAAAAGGCCTGATAGAGAAGTCGGACCATCTAAAGGATCACTGAAAAAAGGGAACAAAACCTACCTAGCCACACAAAGGTCCAAAAAGGTTGGAAAACCTAAGTGTCAAAGTTGCCAAGCTAAAAGATAAGAGTCTGAAATGGACACTACTTGAAAAGAAAAGGCAATCTCAAACCCGAATAAGGCTCAAAAGTCATCCAAATAAATTGAAAAGAAAAGGTTCTAAATAAGAACACTACCTAGAAAGTTATTGGAAACCGACTAAAAGCCCAAACACGAAATTGCAAGGGCGAGATCGCCAAAAAGCAGAATAATGCGACTCGGCAAGATTGTCAACACAACTAGAAGAAGCACAAACAAACACACAAAAGGTAGAGGTTCGTGAAAGAACACTACCCCAAGGTCATCAGGAAGGACGTCAGAAAAGACCAACACCTAACTCTGGTAAATGTCTAGGCCAAAATCCACAGTGGAATGCCACCCCAAGAAGGAAACCAGAAATGGGTAAAACAGCAGCCTAAGGATGGGAACACTTCTCAAAAGCCAAGCCAACACACTACCAGAATAGTCAAAGACAAAAGTCTTAAAAATTAAAACATTAAAACTCGAAGGTTACCTAACAGCAACCTAAGAGTAAAGGTGTTTTGATTAAAAACTAAAAGTTGCTAGGGAGCAACTATAAGTGTCAGAGAGTTATCCAAAAAATTACAAAACCAAGAGTTCAAAGGTCCATAAGTCGGACCATACCAATACATAATCAGAAGAGAAATAAAAAAAGGGAGAGTCATAAGGGGTCCAGCTTCGCTATTATCGCCGCATCCTGAGGAGCAGGAAGAATGACTGAAATCGGGATGGCTCCGACAACACCATCAGGGCCGTTCAAGATTCCACATCGGGGTCGGCCTCAAGTCAGGATGTCTCAGCAGAAGAAGCTTTGGCAGGAGGATCCGGAGCAGGAGTCTCATCGTCATCAGGGGCTAGCATGATCTTACCATTTTCAACAATGTTATCCATACTAAACAGGGTAAGGTCGGCATCAGGAGCAAGAACCCGGACCTGAGCTTTCAAATTCTCGTACAGAGCGGTCATGCCATTTACTACGTGGCCTTGCAACTCGGCATAATCCTCATAAGAAGACTGGAGTTTTTCCTTAACCTCCAGAAGCTCACCATAAGTACGAGTGTAGCTCTCCTTAGCTTTCTTCACCATATCTTCAACCAAGTTGGCATCCGCCTCCGTAGCAGTAGCCCGGGCCTTCTCCTTCTCCGCAGCAAGCTTCAGCCTAACGTTTTTTGCTTCTAGCTCAAGCTTCAACCCCTCCACTCTCTCATAATCAGTCTTGGCTTTCCCAAGAAAGGCACTAGTGGCATTGATAGGAGATTTCTTGAACTCCCTCGACAGTGTGGCAATAAGGTTGGCCATCCAGATGCTGTTATTGGATATAAAGGCAAGATGGTGGAGAATAGACACATCATCAGTTGGGACAAAGCCATATGGGGAAATATGCTCCGCAACAAAGGCCATGCTGTCAAAGTCCTTATCATCAAGATCATAAGCTCCGGCAGTCCTCGACCTTTTGGAAGAAGGCCCAATGGAAGAGGGGGAAGAGGCAGCACCAGAAGTTGTCAGAGGCGGATCAGTAGAGGTCACCCAAACTTGAGGGGTCGGGATGATCTTCCTTGGACCCTGCGGACCAGAGTCTGGCTTCTTCGGCGGGACCTAGGAAGAACCCTCCCTCGATATCTTCCGTTGGATGTTTTGGGCGGCCACCGTTTTCTTGGTCTTGCGAAGGACCTTCATTGAATCAGAGCTGGCAACCATCTCTGAAAAAAGGAATCACAAAAATAGTTATATAATGGACAAATGACAAGCAAACGACAGTAAATTTTCTTTTGTAGGAAGTCGGACGCTACCTAGCTCGGAACGGAGAAGAGCAGGATCCCCTAAAAACTTCTTTGTATCCAGATAAGGAGGCTTCCCCCAGTGCTCCTCCAAAACATCCACAAAGGCCCTCTCTACCTCATCTAGACTCTCCCACGAATACTTAAGAACTACAGGCTCCTCTTGCCACCAAAAGGAAAAGGTGGGTTCCTTATTCTCATAAAGAAAAAAGGGATGAACATCATCCACAGCCGGAACCTTAAAGTAGAAAATCTTAAAATCATGAAAGAAGTCATCAAAAATAGAAGACACCTTTTTCCCGGGGTAGCACGGAAGGAAATCCAAGAAGCCATCTTCTTGGCCGCCCCGGGCTTAGTCAGCACGAAAGATAAAGAAAGAGACTGAGGAAAGGTTGGACACCCAACTCCTGGCACAGTAGTTGAAAAATCTTCATAAAAGCCTAAGAGTTGGGATGAAGTTGAGAAGGGGCAAGGTTGCAGTTCCAAAGAAGGTCAGTTTCAAACTCAGTAAAGGGAAGGGTAATACCTAACTTGGTAAAAAATCAATCATATGCATAAAAGAAGGGACGATTTGCCTGACTTAAGGGAGGAAAACTGAACCTCTCCCCAGGGTCAAGCGACACCAACTCGTAGTTCTTCTCATCCTCCCTATTCACACAAACCCTATGATACCTCCTAAACTTCTCACAGTACTCCCGATATGCCACAATAACATATCCTAACACTATAGAATCTAACCAGTCAGCCATACCAGGAGGAACCTTTGTGGACATTTCGACAATATTTCTATGAGAAGACATAAAAACTACACCTATAGCAAGAAAATGAAAGAGGCGTCACTACCAAGCAACCCGGCCAGAAATAAGGAGATGAAAAAACACCCAACAAACAAACAACATAACAAGCAAAGGGCACACCAAGGTTCACAAAAAGCAAGGATCATCACTGAAACCCAAAGGCACCATTTGGAGGCAATACAGACACAGAAAAGAAGAAACGCAAGGAATCAAAGAAAATCAAAACCCTAGCCCTTTCAACAAACAAGAAAAGCGCAAAAGATCAAAATAAAAAAGCCTCAACCTTTTTCAAAACAAACAAAAAAGAAAGAAAAATAAAAACTTTAAAGGAAAAAATAGAAGCATGCAGCAGAAACAAAACACTAAGCAGAAGGATTGCGACTAGGAAAAAGAATGCAAAGTGCACGAACCAGAATACCAACCTGCAATGAGAAGAAGCAGTAGCGACAAATGCACAGCAAATCACGGACGATTCACAAGCACCTCAGAAAAGAAGAAATCTTGGGGCAAAATCGAAGGAATAAGACAAAGAGGCTTTCTCCAGAAAAGCAAACTGAAGCAAATAGAAGCAAAGAAACTGAAGAAGGAAAAAACCCACTTTGATTTCAAATAAAATACAAAAGAGGGAAACAAAACGGCAACAGAATAAAAGCTCAATTAAAAGGCTTTAAAAGCGCACGCAGATATTCAAGAAAACTGCCACACTCGAAAATGATGCAGCATTTAAAAGCAAAAATGCTTTGCGTTTCGAAAGCATTGAAAACACAAAATCTACCCAAAAAGAGAGCAGCCCGGGCGCGACCAGATAAGAAAATGCTTGAAACATGACTTCCCCAAAATGGTCTAAGCTCAGAAATGAGCACAACCTCGTGGAAAGGTCGAAGCTCAAGCAGGGGCAGTGTTCATATACTGGTCCGAGCTATAAGGGCCGGATTGGCCGAAGACAATTAGACCGATCTCTTGAAAGGTTGACATAATACCGACCTCTTCACAAAGAGCTCAAAAGATCGCCATAGAGGCCCAAGGAGGCCAAAATGAAGAGCCACCACCTACTAAGATGCGGTTGGCCAAAGATATGATCTCACCTATAAAAGATAAGATAAGATAACAGACTTATCAAAAAGGAAGATCGTCAAACACCACTATAAATACATTGAGCACCCAGGTATAACTCATACTTCAATTCTACAAAAAACATGCCTAAAGCTGGTACTAACTTAAGCATCGGAGTCTCTTGCAGGTACCACCACCCCCCGGTGATCAAGGACCAACAGCACCTCCCACTCCAACAAGTCGTGTGCGGCATCTTTGACCAGAACCAAAGATCTCGCCCAAGATTGACCTTCCTGTTTCAGGTAACCCTCGGAACAATTTCTAAATCAAACTCTTGCAATAGCAATATCCAATGGATTAACCTTGGTTTTGACTCTTTATTAGCTATCAAGTATTTCAAAGCCGCATGGTCTGAATATACTACCACTTTGGTTCCAAGTAAATAAGCCTGGAATTTATCCAAGGCAAAAACAATTGCTAAAAGTTCCTTTCCAGTGGTAGTATAGTTAGACTAGGGACCATCTAATGTCTTAGAAGCATAAGCTATGATATAGGGATCCTTACCTTCGCGCTGAACCAGTGTCGCTCCTACCACATAGTTAGATGCGTCGCACATTATCTTGAACGGCCTACTCCAATCAGGCCCTCTCACAATAGGAGCTTGGGTTAAGGCAATCTTCATCTTGTCAAATGCTTCCATGCAATCTTCACTCAAGTCAAACTGTACTTCTTTCTGCAGCAAGCGGGAAAAAGGTAGTGCAACATTACTGAAGTCCTTGATGAACCGCCGGTAGAAACCTGCATGACCAAGAAAAGAACAGACTAACAGGCAATCAAGCATTTTATCGATGAAAGGTAGTGGATAGTGATCCTTGCGAGTAGCCAAGTTCAAGCGCCTATAGTCGATGCACACTCTCCATGAATTCTGCAACCTTGTGGTCATGAGTTCCCCATTCTCATTCATGACTATGGTGACGCCGGACTTCTTGGGAACCACTTGCACCGGACTAACCCACTCACTATCTGAGATTGGATAGATAATGTCGGCTTCAAGCAGTCGGGTCACTTCTTTCTTCACAACTTCTAGAATTGTGGGGTTCAACCACCTTTGAGGTTGACGGATAAGCTTGGCTCCCTCCTCTAAAAAAATGCAATGCTCACAAACTTAAGGTCTTATACCAACTATGTCCGCTAAACTCCACCCAATAGCTTTTTTATTCCTTCGCAGTACATTAAGCAATCGCTCCTTTTGTTGAGAAGCAAGCTCCTTTGCAATGATCACCAGGAGCTTTTGATTGTCTTCAAGATAAGCATACTTGAGGTGGGATGGAAGTGGCTTCAATTCCGTGTTTAGCTCATGACTTGGCACTTGATTATCCGATAGCACCGGAGGTGGTAAGGTGTCTTCATCATATTCTGGAGATTTCCCCACACTTGCACCTTGAACCATGTTCTTCTCATCAACTATACCATGGTGGACTTCGGCCACAATATCATCAATCATATAACACCGGAAGATAGAATGATCCTCCGGTAGATGCTTCATAACCTCATCAAGATTGAAACTCGCTGCTCTTCCATCAATCTCAAAAGAGTAGGTACCCGAGAAAGCATCCAATTTAAACCAAGAGGTCTTCAAGAATGGCCTCCCAAGCAAGATAGATGATGGTCTTTCAGAGTCATTAAGGGGCATTTTAAGAATATAGAAATCAATTAGAAAAATAAACCCCTTAATACTCACTAAGACATCTTCCGCAATGCCAACCACTGAGATTATGCTTTTATTTGCCAAAACAAAACGGGTTGCCGACCCTTTCAACGGTGGAAGCTTCAATGCATCATAAACAGATAACGGCATAATGCTAACACAAGCACCTAAGTCACACATGCAATCAACAAATTGTATACCACCTATTGTGCAAGTAACCAAACAAGGACCGGGATCACCACATTTCTTCGGTATAACACCTATTAAAGCAGAAATTGAGCTACCCAAAGTAATAGTTTGTAAATCATGAATCTTCTCCTTATTCATACATAAATCCTTTAGAAACTTAGCATACTTAGGAACCTGACGAGTAGCATCAAAAGGGAAATAGTTACCTCAACCTTTTTTAAGATATCCACCATCTTGGGATCTAGCTCAACTTGCTTTTTAGTCCTCCTAGCTAGGTGTGGAAAATGAGTTGGAATAGCCTCTTTCAAAATAGTTTCTTCCTTAGAAGCTCCACCCTTCGGTTGGGCAACTTCTTCTTTAACCATCTCTTGTACCTCATTCTCATCTTCAACATCTTCTACCTCAACAACATCTTCATCTCGAGTGGCTTCTCTTGAGCTTGGCTCCTCAAGACTCCTCTCTTGCAATGTAGTGCCGGACCTCAAGGTGATGGCATTGATTTCACCCTTGAGGTTAGGTAAAGGTTGAGAGGGAAGTGCACTAGAGCTTGAAGGTTGAGTATTGAAGGTAGAGGGTGGTTCCATATAGGATATAAAAGCTTGGAAAGTAGAGGTGAGACCTATGAGGCTATAGGTAAGTGTAGTTTGAAGCTCTTTTTGCCCTTGAAGAATAGAAGGGAGTGTTTCATCTTGGTTGGAGGAAGAAGGATGATAGGTAATTTGGAAGACTTATGGTTGGTTGAGTTGAGGTGCTTGAGCTTGCCTTTGGTAAGGTGGTTGATACCTTTGACCTTGGTTTTGTTGTTGGTAGAGAGGATTTTGTTGATACCGGTTTTATTGGTAATTATTGTTCCACCTTTTGTTTCCACCATTGTCTCTTCCTCCTTGATTATAGTTGTCTCTCCATCCTTGGCTAGAATTATCTTGCCAACCTTCGTTGTAGTTAGCACCTTGATTGTAGTTACCACTTTGTTGATAGTACCCTTGATTCAGATGGTTGTAATAAGTATTGGTAGCCGCTAAGGTGTTGTCCTCTTGGAGTTGTGGGCATTCATCGATATAGTGAGAATAGCAAGCACAAATCCCACATACTCTCTGAGGGACTAATTGTTGACATTATTGCTGTGGAGAAGGTGGAGGTTGTTGTTGATTGAGTTGGAGTTGCTTGAGAATATTGGTCATCTCTCCCAAAGTCTTGGTGAGGGCGGACTCGGTACTAGAGAAAACTTCTGCAATAGCCTTAGGATGATTATTCCTGTGCCTTGCATGTTGCGTAGCCTCGGCTAAATCGGTGATAAGTTGCCACGCTTCCGCCGCTGTCTTGTACTTTGTCAAAGAGCCAGTACTCGAAGCATCCAAAAGGATCTTATCTTGACACTTCATGCCTTGGGAAAAGTAACTAATAAGCACCAACTCATCAATCATGTGATGGAGGGGGCACGAATCAAGGAGCTTCCTAAAACGTTCTGAATACTCATAGAGAGTCTGTGATACACCTTGAATGACGCAAGAGATTTCCTTCTTCAATCTATCAGTGACCTCTGGTGGAAAGAACTTGTCCAAAAATTCCCTTCTAAGCAAATTCCAATTAGTGAAAACATTCTTGGGTTGAGTGTAGAACCACTGCTTTGCCATTCCCTCAAGAGAAAATGGGAAGGCATATAACCAAATGGCAACCTCATCCGCACCATACCACCTAGCAGTTAAACAAGCAGTTTGAAATTCTCTATGATGCTTGATGCACCACTATTTCGTGGTACATCTTATACTTAATTGAGTGGATTTTATCCACTATTCTCACACTTATTCATGTAAATTGCATGTTTTACATTTTCCTTCCTGATTTTGTGCTATGATTGAAAACATGCTTCTTTGGTCTTAATTTTGCTATGTTTAATATTCTCTTATTACCATTCGATGCCTTGATACGTGTGTTAAGTGTTTTCAGAGATCACAGGGCAGGAATGGCTTAGAGGATGGAAAGGAAGCATGCAAAAGTGGAAGGAATACAAGAAGCTGAAGGAACTGCAAAGATGTCAACCTTGACCTTTTCGCACTCAAATGGTCATAACTTAAGCTACAAAGGTCCAAATGAGGCGGTTTCAGTTGTGTTAAAAAGCTAATGTCCGGGGCTTCAAAATGATATATAATTTGCCATAGTGGCCATGCAGCTAAGCAATGTGCACGCGCACATTGGCGAAAAGTCCATCGGTGCGCACGCACGCATGAGCCACGTGCTGTACGTATCAGCGATTTCTGGACTTTTTTTGACCCATTTTTCAGCTCAGAAAACACATATTAGAGGCTACAGAGTAGGGGAATCCATTCATTCATTCATACACTTTTCATTCACATAATTTTAGGTTTTAAATGTAGTTTTAAGAGAGAGAAGCTCTCTCCTCTCTCTAGGATTTAGGATTTCTAGTTTTATGCTTTTAAGTTGAATACTACAAAGAGTTACTACCTCCGTGAAGTTTTTATGAATCTAGTTTGTTTTCTATTTTCTTACTCTGTTACTTCTTATTTGATTCTATTATTTCTTGATTATTTTCAATTGAGTTTAATTGCCATGTCTTCTTTCTACTCCCTTCACATGAATGTGAATTTGGCATCCATGTCAATGGAGTAGGCTCCCAACTTGACTTTGGAGTTGATTAATATTTGAGACCCTTGAGTTGGAATACTCAAGAGTTAATTGGTAATTGGAAGTTTTTGGCCAGCTTTCTAGTTACTAACAATAACCCTTCCCAAGGGAAAGGATTATTTTCTTGTGAATAGAAGTTGGCTTTCAACTTGACTTTCCTTTATTCAATGAAGGATAACCAAGTGGAACAATAACCTATTACTAATTAATCTTGGGAAATCCAACAAGGATAGAACTTCAGATTAATCTTCTCCTAGTCAAGGCTTTTTATTTATTTTAATTACATAAAACCTCTTGTTAATTTTCATTGCTTCAATTTATAATCATTTATGTGCCCATTGCCCAAACTCTAAATTTTCCAAAAAACTCATAACCAATAATAAATACACCTCCCTGCAATTCCTTGAGAGATGACCCGAGGTTTAAATACTTCGGTTATTATTTATTAGGGGTTTGTTACTCGTGACAAACAATCTTTTGTACGAAAGGATTCTTGTTGGTTTAGAAACTATACTTTCAACGTGATTACATTTGTGAAATTCTAGACCACGCAAGAATCCGTCCGTCAAAATGGCGCCATTGCCGGGGAATTACAAACGTGTGCCTTATTATTGGTTATTGTACATATTTGTTTTTGCTTATTTATTTGTTTTTTGTTTTTAATTTTTATTAACTACTATGAATTCTCACCCCTCTGTCTTTAAGTTTGGTTCCAATGTTGTTGTAAGGAATGGAAGCTATAATGAAAACAGGCATCAAGGTTGGAAGAATAAAAAATGGGAGGAGCCACAAGGATTTGATCAACCCTCTTGGCAACAACCCCCTCCAATGCGCTATAACCAACCTCCACCGAATTGATATGGTCAAGTGCCATTCCAAGGTGCGTACCAAGATGATGGATATGGTGGACCCCCTTGTAGTTACCAACAAACCCCAACATATGCTTATAAACCACCCCCTCAACATAACTCTGAACCACCATACTCAGAAGCCTCTTTTCACCATTCACCTTTATATGACCCTAACCCTTATCCACCATACCAATCACCATATGAACCATACATAGAACCACCACCACAATATACACCATCTCCATATCCTTATCAAGAGGAGCCACCTCCGTGTTATGAGCCCTTTCTCCCAACAAATGAACCCTCCTATCCCCCCAAACCTCCATGGAGAACACACTTACCTCTCTCATTGGTCTCATCTCTAAACTCCAAAATCTTATATCCCACATGGACCAATCCTCTACCTCGAATACCCAACCCTCAAGCTCTAGTGCACTTCTTTTTCAACCATATAATGATCTCTCCATCCCATCACCACCCTCCATGGAAGAGCACCCACACCCATCAATCCAAGAGCAACATGATCCCAATGATGCTATTAACATGGAACAAGAGAAAAATGATCGTCTTAGGGATGCAATGGATCGGTTACATGCGGCCTTATTTCCAGAGGAACAAGAGAAGGCCCAAAATATGGAGATAGGAGAGACCCTTGAAGATGAAGGGGTAGCTAAAAAAAGTTGTCATGGAAAGGAAATCATTAAGGAGAAGTACAATTTTATACTAAAATAACTGGACGAAGCAGTAAGTATTGAAGAGGAGGAAGTGGTTGAAGACCTGGGAGATACGGAACCTCCATGGGAAAGTCCAGTCCTAGAGCCTCCTTCCAAGATGCTTGAAATTGATGTTGAGGAGGTGTACAACCTCCAAGGCATATCATGGCTGAAGACCTAGAGGAGGTCGATCAAGGGATGGATTCAATCATTGATGAATCCTTATCTATAATTGAATCCTCTCCCATTGGACTTGACATGGATATTAAAGAAGAAGAAGCACAACCTCCCATGCCATTGGTGAGCAATGAAGAATAGATTAAATTGGAAGAAAGCTACCAAGAGGAAGAGGTTGATATTGAAGAAGCTTGCAAAGAGGTGGAAGTTGTCAAAGAAGAGTACAAGGGAGTGGAGCTTGCAAGATCATTAGAAACACCTCTCCCAAGGCCATTACCGTCCAACACAACATTTAAGTGGGTAAAATTCTTATCATTGACCTTTACTTTTCCACTTGAATATGGGCTACTAGAGACGGATGGTCAACTTAGAGCTTTCTATGGCTTTAAGAGTAAGAGGGAGATGGGTGGAAAGAGTTGTCAAGCAAGGTTCAATATGGTTGTATGCTCCAAGTTGAAATGCAAAGGTTGGTGTATGACTCAATTGAATGGGTCTAGGATGTTGTTTGGCCGCTTCAGTGAGAATTCTAATTGCTTGCCACCCGGTTGGAACTATGATAATCAACAAGAAAACGAGTGCAAAAGCAAGGTTTGGGACCCCGGAATTCATTCTAGTAATCAATACTCTTGGGGCCTTGTCACCTACTTTAGATTGCTTGACAGCTGTATGCGCCTAGTTTGGGACCCCAGAGGTTATTGGAATTGCAAACATTGGTGGGGATTCAAGTATCAGTACAAGCACAAGCCATCATGACAAGGAGCTCTCTGAATGTCCAACTTAAGGTCTTTAACTAAAAGTTCTAAGTGGGAGACAACCCACCATGATATGATCTTTCATTTTTATTCTTCTTAGTTTTATTTTATTTTCTTTTTATTAGTGTTCATTCATAATTTCTGCATATTCATCTGCATTCTGCATTAAAAAAAAAAAGACAAAAGCGCCACCTCATGCGTAAGCGTACTGCACGCTAGCGCGTCCATTGCGATTTGGGCGATCCACGCAACAGCGTGCATGGGGCGCACACATCCCCTGGATATCAGCATAAGAGTATGCCTTGGCCGAATGTTGTGCCGGCTTGGTGCTGGTATTGTGCTGGACGCATAACCTGCCCCACGCGTATGCGTCCCTGACGCGTATGCGTCACCTTGCCCATCTTGTTGCGCATGCGTCGCACCTGGCGCGTGCGCATGAGCCACGTGCTGTACGTATCAAAAATCACCCCCAACAATTTTTGGGCTATTTTTGACCCAGTTTTCGGCCCAGAAAATACAGATTAGAGGCTACAGAGTAGGGGAATCCATTCATTCATTCATACACTTTTCATTCACATAATTTTAGGTTTTATATGTAGTTTTTAGAAAAAGAGGCTCTCTCCTCTCTCTCGGATTTAGGATTCCTAGTTTTATGCTTTTGAGTTGAATGTTACAAAGAGTTACTACCTCCGTGAAGTTTTTATGAATCTAGTTTGTTTTCTATTTCCTTACTCTTTTACTTCCTATTTGATTCCATTATTTCTTGATTATTTTCAATTGAGTTTAATTGCCATGTCTTCTTTCTACTCCCTTCACATGAATGTGAATTTGGCATCCATGTCAATGGAGTAGGCTCCTAACTTGACTTTGGAGTTGATTAATATTTGAGACCCTTGAGTTGGAATACTCAAGAGTTAATTGGTAATTGGAAGTTGTTGGCTAGCTTTCTAGTTACTAACACTAACCCTTCCCAAGGAAAAGGATTATTTTCTTGTGAATAGAAGTTGGCTCTCAACTTGACTTTCCTTTATTCAATGAAGGATAACCAAGTGGAACAACAACCTATTACTAATTAATCTTGGAAAATCCAACAAGGATAGAAGTTCAGATTAACCTTCTCCTAGTCAAGGCTTTTTATTTATTTTAATTACATAAAACTTCTTGTTAATTTTCATTGCTTCAATTTATAAAAATTTATGTGCCCATTGCCCAAACTCCAAATTTCCCAGAAAACTCATAACCAATAATAAATACACCTCCCTGCAATTCCTTGAGAGATGACCCGAGATTTAAATACTTCGGTTATTATTTATTCGGGGTTTGTTACTCGTGACAAACAATCTTTTGTACGAAAGGATTCTTGTTGGTTTAGAAACTATACTTTCAACGTGATTACATTTGTGAAATTCTAGACCACGCAAGAATCCGTTCGTCAATGCTTGATGGGATCTTTAGTGGGTAGACCATGGAACTTAGGAAAGAGATTAATCAAGGAGGTCTTTGGGTCAAAATCTGCATTCAAGTTCAGATGACGCGCTTGAAATGGTTGAAGAGTAAAATCGGGAGCTCTCGCTTCCTTGAAAGTGATCCTTCTAAGAGTGGTCATGGTATCGGTACCTAAATCAATGGAAGAGACGTCAATAGATTTAGTAGGAGAGGAGTTAGTTTCTTCCTCAAATGATGCTTTGGATTGAACCTCGGGGAAGATTGGTGAATTGGGGGAAATCCCTTCGCCACCCTCGGAAGCTAACCGACGCCGAGCTCGCCTAATATGTGAAATTATTTTTTCAATTTCAGGATCAAATGGGGCTAAGCTCGGATCCGGTAATGAATGCGTCATTCAATAAAAGAAAGATAGAGCTCGTGGCAACAAAATATACTAGGAAATTAATTAATAAATACTACTAATAACCAACTAACACACAAATAAAAGATGCAATTATGCAAATATGAAAATATTTACACCAAGCAATAACTTAGCAAACATATGCAACTCCCCGGCAACGGCGCCAAAACTTGACGAGTGGATAAATGTCGGTCAAGAATTACCAAAAGTAATTTTCAAATTAAAATCACAAGTAAAGTCTTAACCGACGAGATTTCTGCTAATCAGAGTTAAAAAGTGTGTCACAATTAAATTCAATAACCAGGAGTAGAATCCCGAGTCATTTTTCTAGGAGTTGACATAAGATACAAATTATTGGTTAGGATTTCCTAGAGATTTTCGAGGTCAAGAACAAGAGAAATAAATAACTAGAAATTATAGCAATATATAACTAGCAAGAGTTGTAAAATAATCAATATAAAAATTCTTGGTTAGGGGTGAGAATCGGAAATTCTATCCTTATTGTCTTTCCCAAGTGTGATGGTAAAACCTCATCGCTTTTTATCCTCCAACGATTGAAGGAAAGTCAAGTGAAACAATTAACTTTAGCTCACAAGTCCTAGTCACTTCGTAGAGAAGAACTAGAGTTGGTGAGTTTCAAGTTAATTAGCAATCTTCATTTACCAAATAACACTTGAGTATAACAATTCAAGTGGCTCCAATCACTCAACCCCAACCAAGCAAGGAAATCTACTCCATGATCTTGGATGACATTTCCTCAAACACTTGGTGGGCGAAGGTAAAAGACATGATAAAAATGATAAAATAACTAAATTTAAATTACCACTAGCAATAATCAACAATAGCAAATCAAGCAATGACAATAGATGTGGAAATAACTCAATGCATTAATAAAATTCAAGAGTAACAAGATCTAAGCATGAATTCAAGTAACCAAATGGAAAAGAGTACTAAAGAAACTAAAGAAGAAAACTAGAAGGAGAATGACTAGAATTGAAGATAACAGCAATTTCTCTCAAGATCCAATGGAAAGTAAAACTAAGAATGCCAAAAATCCTAGAGAGAAGTGGGAGTTTCTCTCATTAAAATTAAAAAACTCAAAAAATAAGCTAAAGTGAAAAGTGTGTTCAGTCTCAACTCCATCCAAGCCTCTAGTCTGTGTTTTTGGACTTGAAACTGGGCCAAAATCAGTCCAGAAATCGCCCCCAGCGTATTCCTTTAATTGCAGCACGTGACGCTCATCACGTGTACGCGTTAGCCACGTGTACGTGTCGGTGGGCTCTGCACAGGTAACGTGTACGCATCAGTCACATGTACGCGTCGCTTGGAAAATGGGTTGATCACGCATACGCTTCAGTCATGCGCACGCATCGCCTCCAACTTCTCAAATCTTCAAATTCTTGTATTCCTTCCAATTTAGCATGCTTCCTCCTATCCTCTATACCATTCATGCTCTATAAATCCTATAATCACTTAACACACATTTCACGGCATCGAATGATAATAACAGAGGATTACAAATTAGCGATTTAAAGGCTTAGGAAGCATGTTTTCAATCATAACACAAAATTAGGTAGGAAACTTAAAAACATGCAATTTACATGAATTATGTGAGAATAGTTGACAAAACCCACTCAATTCAGTCCAAAATATATCATAAAATAGTGGTTTATCATCCGCAAGCGCAGCCATACCACGGTTGGGTGAGCATCCGCGTGCATAATGCTTTGATGCTTGCGCTACCTTGGACATATTTGTCTGTTTATTTTGTGATCTCTTTCATTTTTAGGCCATGCTCTTTGCTGCCACTTGTTTTTAACCCATCCTAAAATACTAACAAACACATCAAGACACCATGTGAATGATTAAAAATTCAAAACATTAAAATTATTACAAGAATTTATGATTTTGTCACTTATTGAAATTGAAAAAGAGAATTATAAGTATAGGCAATTAAGCACAAAAGGTATAGAGAAATTAAGTAAAATTCCCTAAAATTTGTACAAGTAGTCACATGAAAATCAGCTTTATCAACCCCACGCCTTTCGTGTATCTTCTTTCTTTGTTTTTTTTTTTTTTTTACTTTTTTTAGTACTTAATCTCATTCTTCTTATCATCAAAAGGCATTGAACCAAACTCGAAGCTTACCACAGTTGCCTTTATTGCTGACAAAATTAAAAAGTTGCCTTCACCTCTCTATGTCGTCATTTTCTTTGTCTTCTCATCTGTTTGTTTGTGCATCTACTTCATTGTAGATGTCTCTCTCTTTTACTTGTGCTTTTGCTACATCACCTCTTTTAACTTATGGTTTTTATTTATATGTTTGAATTCTTTCACACTTTGCAAAACATACACGTCGCATACATCATCTTTTTGTGATTTATGCATAAACTATAATTTTCAACACTATATTCCAAATTTTTCCATATGTTTAGTAGGCACTTCTAAAATTAAAGTAAAAATGTATAGACTTAAAAATAACTCTTGGTATAATTTTAACGTACTAAAAATTTTTCTATTATAGCACAATGTGTTACAAAAATTCGTATATGTTTTTTATTATATGAATATATACTATTTTTACCCTTTTTCTTTTCTAAGATTTTCTACAAAACCTTTTATAATACTTTTTCATATGACTTTTTCAAGTTAACGAATACTATATGTAAATCTTTCTTTTTCGTTCGATATATTTCCATTATTAGTATTAGTAAATATATAAATTTCATGGTAGATCTAACCAATATATAATAAAAATTGATTTTTCAAAATTTGAATATCTTATCTTAGCTTCTATTTTATCATCCTCTCCTATGACTCTGTTATGATTCAAGATCTTGATCTATATATAATTTCTATATTTTTTTGTGTATACCCTTTTTGCTTTTGTGATTAGAGACTAAGGGAGTAAGGTGGTCATTTTCTTTAATTTTAGTATATTCTTTAACTTATTTTTTATCCGTTTTATGAATTTTAGAACCTTAATCTTTTAAATTCATAAATAGAAAAAAAGTCTTGATACTTTTTTCTCTACATAATTTATTCAAACAAAAATTCTCAAAACATTCATTAATTTGTAAAATTAGCTCTTCTATCTTTTATTAATTCTTTTTTTTTTCTAAAATTTCATCATACTTATCCTCTTTAATACACTAGTATATTAATCAAATTTAATATTAATGTAAAATATTTTAAGTTATAATTAAACAAAATAATTGAAATATTTAAAATTATTATTATAATAGTGTTTGTAATAGCATATGATAATTAAATTATTTTGATTAATAAAAAATATACTTTATAATATTTCAACTGAAATATCTAAACAATCATTTTCTATTTTCTATAAAGCCCCACAAATTTTTCCAATAATATAATATAATATAATATAATATAATATAATATAATATATTACGACGAGTTTGACTAAACAATTATCATAAGAAAATGAAATTTATTTGTAATTTGATATGTATATTTTAAGATGTAATAATAACAATTATATTCATATTAAAGGAAAACTTTTGAAAAAGAATAAAAAAAAATGTTTTCATATAATCATATTTGAACGTTTGTTCTAATAATAGCATCACAAAAAGCATCCTATTTTATAGATTCCTACAACATGATGTAAAAGGGTAAAGTATATACATAATAGTGAGTCGCGGCTCGAGTGACAACTATTAAAGGGAAAATTACAAGAATGGTACCGGTTAAACGCCGTCGTTTGAAGTTGGCACAAAACATGAGTTTTTTAATTGTTTTTCATTTTCTTTTTTTTTTTCCCCTCTGCCTCGATGCAACGCTGCACATTTCGGCCAATGATATTGTTTTTCCGAACAAAAAAAGGAAAAACAATAACGAAATTTCTGGACAAAGCAAAAATATAATATATAAGAAATTGAAAATAAAAAATAATTAAAAAATTAATTTATATATTAACATGAACAAAAATAATTATTTTTCGAAATTAAATGATTATTTAAATAACGATATAATTTAACAGCTGTGAAAACTATTATAGGTTTGACTAAAAAATAAATTAGAAACGCACAACATAAAAACATAGACCCAATAAAAGGGGGAAAATATAAAAAGAAAGGAAAAGAAAAAGCATAGACCAATTTAAGGGTTTCAAGCGATAAATACAGCACACAAGTACATTGACACACACAAAAAAGACCCAGATGATTATTAAACAAATTGAAGTGTGTGTGAGAGAATAGAGCAACACTGTGATCAGGCTCGTGTCTTGCTGTGCTTTTTGTTTATTTTTTTATTTTTCGGTTGATTCTTTGTAAGAAGAAGATAATGGGTTGGATTCCATGTTCTGGAAATTCAAATGCTAAGAAGAAGGTGAAGAAGAAGATGGAAGTGGAGGAAAGTGTGAAGCCTGATCCAATCAAAGGTACTCAATTTTGTTATTTTACATTTCAGCGTGGGAAAAATGCAAATTAAAAAGAAATAAAAAGTGATCAGTGTTTTGTGACTTTGTCAAATTGATTCTCCTTCCATGTTGGTGAATGTAATTGGGACTGTGATATGTTTTGTACTACTTTGTTTCTTGCTTTTGTATGGATTTTTATTTTAACTACTGGAATCGTGTTCTTTAATTATTATTATTATTATTATTATTATTATTATTATTATTATTATTATTATTAAAGTCTTGCGTTGACATGAATGAAATTGCTAGACTAAGGTATCTCGATTTTGCAAGCTTTTCTTTTTATCTTATGGGGAAAAGGTACTTTTCTTTTTGGAAAATTGGGATGAGGTTAATCTGCTATTCTATATGGTTCTATCATATAAGTGAGATCTTTTGTTTGGCTTGTGTGGTTTGTTGGATGTCAACAATTTGTGTGTTTTTGCCTTTTTCTTTCAATTGAAAACTTTATTTTTCAGATTTTGTTTTGGCACATTACATTGGCATAATTGAGTTAAGTATGTAACTATATACCCTATGTTGGTAAAGTTGCCTGAAATTTTCGATTTAAGTTTATTTAATCATTAGATTATGATTTTTGTTATGTGAGGGTTTTTTCTCCCTCAAGCTTCCTGGTTTCTGATTTCCTCATTGATAATATATCCACTTTAACTTTTGATATTTATATGATAATTAATTGCTTCTTTCTGAATGACGAACATGAATTAATCTTTGTATTTCAATCTAAGAACTTGGTGTTTCATTTTGCTTATGCTCACCTAAACAATATGTCTTTGGAATTGAGTGCAGGGAAATTGAAGAGGAACTCGTCCATTAATTCGGCAGATTCATCTAAAAATGGGAATACTGATCACATTGCTGCACAGACATTCTCCTTCCGTGAGTTGGCAACTGCAACTCGACATTTTCGGGCAGAATGTCTTTTGGGTGAGGGAGGCTTTGGTAGAGTATACAAGGGGCGTTTGGAAAGTATTAATCAGGTGAGTTCTGTTTCTCATGATTCTTTTATGTAGAGTAGGAGAAGGTTTCTGGGGAACGAAGTAATGCTTGATGAATAGGATAAAGCAGCTGGTGAATGAATTATTGCTTCCTCTCTTTGCAATTCATCATTTCCCTGATATCCACACTGCTTTGTTGTCATAATTGAAATAATAGCTTATGAATTTTCCCAGCTTGAAAATGAAGCCTAACTCTATTGTTATATCTAGATTGTTGCAATTAAACAACTTGACCGAAATGGCCTGCAAGGGAATAGAGAGTTCCTAGTTGAAGTGTTGATGTTAAGTCTTCTTCATCACCCGAACCTTGTCAACCTTATTGGTTATTGTGCTGATGGAGATCAAAGACTTCTCGTTTATGAATATATGCCATTAGGATCCTTGGAAGACCACTTACATGGTATTAATTTTTCCTAATTAGTATATTTGTTCCCTTTGTTATTCAATATCCTTTATTACCTTTTAATGCATGTCGGTAACACGCACACATTTTGCAGATGTTGCTCCTGGCAAGGAACGACTAGATTGGAACACACGAATGAAAATAGCTGCCGGAGCAGCAAGCGGATTGGAATATCTTCATGACAAAGCTAACCCTCCTGTTATATACCGAGATTTAAAGTGCTCCAATATTTTGCTCAGTGAAGGGTATCATCCCAAGTTATCTGATTTTGGTTTGGCTAAACTTGGCCCAGTTGGGGAAAACACCCATGTATCAACGAGGGTTATGGGCACCTACGGATATTGTGCTCCCGAGTATGCAATGACAGGTCAGCTGACTCTGAAATCAGATGTTTATAGCTTCGGTGTAGTTCTTCTGGAAATCATTACAGGAAGGAAGGCAATTGACAATTCAAAATCTGCAGGAGAGCAGAATCTTGTTGCATGGGTAAGAAATAACTGCTACCATTTTCTCTTAGGTTTTCTGCGGATGAATTTAATTCATTGGAGGAGGAAATTTAGTTGTTGAATAACTTTTGAAAAGTTTCATTGTGATATTAATAGTTAAAAGTAACTAGTGTGGATAAATGAGGCGAGGAATCTATTTGAATTTCTTTTGAATTGGCCATGCTTGGAAAATTGGATCTGGTTAATTGTGCTTAACCTTCAAATTTAAGTTTGATTTCTATGCACCATCATTGTTAAAACATCCAATTAGGTGCTGCTATGTACATAAAAGTGGTTGTTTTAAGATAGCCTGTGCAGTACTTTAACTTTTTGTTTACGTGGCATCCCCGGATTGGATACTAGTAAATCTTTGACATGCGTACGAATTAATCTCTTAATATAATCTATAGTTCTCTATTACCTCGTAGTTGAAGGTAAGAAAACATGATGTATGATTAAAGATGTAATTGTTAAGTACTGAAGGAAAGTGGGAAACCAGTCAAACCACACCTTAAAAATTAGTTGTTAAGAAGGAAGAACCATTCTTCTTAAATACAATATGCATCCCATACTACCGGATTTGAGACTTTGGGCACTCCATAATATCCAAGTCCCAAGCAATACACCGCCCTTGGAAAGCTGACGTCCACGGTAGCTTTACTCTATTGACACAGACCCAGAAATAACCACCTTGCTACCGGCTACTAGTATTTGGTATTTATCTTAATCTAGCCTATAGGTAGTCCTTTCCATGGTGCCAACAACCAAGGCTCTGATACTATTGTTAAATACCTAAGTAAAGTTGGAAACCACACCTAAACTAGCTGTTAAGGGAGAAGAACCACTCTCCTTAAATACAACATCAAGCATCCCATGCTACCTGATGTGAGATTTTGGGCAACCCATAATATCCAAGTCCTTAACATAAACTTTTTGAGAGGAAAACAATGGTGTGAAGTTTCTAAATAAATTAAGTGAGATTAGTGAAGGGGTCGCCGGGGTTGGGGGGGTTAAAGTGTAATACTAGTGCACAATTTTTCGTTCTTACAGTAGTCTTTTTTGGTTTGCCTCTTCTTTGTTTTAATCCCTTCTATGAATTATTTTCATGAAAAGAAACTCCTTTCATTGTGATGGTTGAAAAGTTACTGGTCAAACTTTTGCATATCTCTCTTTGCTATTTACCTGAATTGAAGTTATTTTGATATGGTTAATTGTGATCTTAGTAACTTAGGGGGAGACTTTCCCTTAATTGCAGGCTAGACCCTTGTTTAAGGACCGAAGAAAATTTGCGCAAATGGCCGATCCAATGCTTCAAGGTCAATATCCTCCAAGAGGACTCTACCAGGCCCTTGCTGTGGCGGCAATGTGTGTTCAGGAGCAGGCCAACATGCGTCCAGTTATAGCCGATGTTGTTACAGCTTTGAGTTACCTTGCTTCCCAAAGATATGACCCGCATACACAAACAGCACAAAATTCTCGCTTCGCTCCTGGCACTCCTCCTAGAACCAAGAGGGGACACTGATATGGAAGCTCAAAGTTTTGCAGCCATACGAAGCCTCGTGCGAGTCTTGAATACCTTGCATTCTGAAAAGGGATTCTCACTTTCTTAGCGCGCTGCAAGAGATATAGGTTTCAAGATGTTTATATTCAAGTTGCATGTGGGGGTGTTCTTAGTTCAGATTATAGCGTTGCTAGAAGTCTTGAGTTTTGCTCTCCTTGCTGTGCATAGAACTGCTCCTATTTCCATTTGGGGCCAAGATAGTTGTTTCCACCGTTGTTTTCTCCGTATATTTATAGTTAAGGTCAAATTTCTGGATTCATAATTGGTGTTCTTTCTCTATAGGCAATGGTTCTGTAGCCAAATTGCATAGATGTCATAGCTTGTGTTGGTTGGAGTTAGAGACAAATACAAAGAGTCAAAGACTGAGGAATATAAAAATATGTTTGGAGTTAGAGATAGTACAAAACAATATTTCTGTATTTTCTGTCTTTCTATAATGTGGAGTTGGAGGAGACATAATTTTTGTCTCCTATATTTATGTCACGTCTCATTTACCAATCTGTGCCTTGGTGTCTTATTCCTGATCATGGTAGTTATAACTTATATAGTTATAAAACCATGTAGAAATATAATATAGTATATCTTTTCTCCAAGCAGGAAAGTATGGATACGCTACAGCTACAATACAATGTGATTTTTGGAAGTTTCTTTTACTATGGATTAATCTCTATATACAAACATTTAAGGCTTACAAGTCCGTTACCCTCAAACGCGCCTCTTGTAACATCTGTCTTTTATGCGCCTCTTTAACAGAATATTAAATCAATCTAAATTAATTAACGCGCGAATATATAACTTCTAAATTTCAAAAGATTTCGTTTCCTTTTTCGAATGTCTTGCTAAATTTGTTCAATCTCCTTCTTGCGTTCTCTCTTTGCGTTTTTATTCATTGTTTTACCTGCGTTTATCACTGGTTTCTTTGTCATTTATGTGAGTTTCTCTCTCTGTACTCTAGCTTCGTTTTTTTTTCGATTTTCATAGTTTCTGAAATCAAGTTTTGAACTCGTTTTGAAGATAATGGATGATTCAACTTCAGATTGTCAGCTGAAACAGGGCGAAGTGGATTTTGAATTTGAATCGAACAAAGTTCCTGAGGTTTGATTTAGTTTGAGTTAATTAGGATTAATCTGGATTTGATGCAGTTAGTCGTTTATGATTGTCTAGCTGAATAATTCGTGAACATTGTCTGTGAAATTAAAGAGTGAACATAATCTGTGGATTGAATCTAATATACTAGTTTTGATTGATTTTCTGCATTTTATACTAGACGTTCAGGTGTAGATCAGAACTTTTTGGGTATATTTTAGGGAAGTTTGGGTGTATTTAGAGTTTATGGCTTTTCTTGTTATTTTAGTTGAGTTGTTGTCGTTCGGGTGTAGATCAGGAATCCTTGGGCATATTTTAGGGAAGTTTGGGTATATTTACAGTTTATGACTTTTCTTGTTATTTTAGTTGAGTTGTTGTCGTTCGGGTGTAGATCAGGAATTCTTGGGTGTGTTTTAGTTGAATTGTTATTTTTTTATGAGGCGCAGAAACTCTATAGTATATTCTTGTTTTTAACATGGTGTATTTTGCAGCCCCTTTGTATTGTTGATGACCAGTTTGTTCCCAAGGTTGGAATGACTTTTAACACCCTTGAAGATGCTGCAAAATTTTACAAGGACTATGCTAAGGCTGTAGGTTTTTCTACAAGAGTTCGGAGCACAAATAAGAAGGGAAACGAAATTAAGAATCAATTGATTACATGTAGCAGAGAGGGAAAATGGAAATCTAAAATATCTCCGACCGAGAAGACAAATTTCACAGCTGGTTTAAATTGTCTTGCAAGAATTTATATACACACATTGAAGGATGTTGGTGCTTGGATCATTTCAAAGGTTGTGCTGCATCATTCACACCCTTGCTGTCCAACTCAAGCAGAGATGCTCAAACAACACAGGGAACTAAACATGTCCATTCGTCGTACAATAGAGAATAACGAGGAGGCTAATAACAGACCAAGCAAAACTTTCCAATCATTCGTTGCGGCAACTGGGGGTCATCACGAGTTGAATTTTATCGAAAAAGACGTGAGAAATTACATCACAAGAGAAGTGCGGAATGTTTCGGAACAAGAAGATGCAAAGGAATTCGGAAAATATTTATTAAGAATGAAAAAGAAGAATCAGAATTTCTTTTTCGAGCTCGAACTCGAGAACAATCAGTCGATTAAGTTGGATTTTTGGGCTGATGCAAGGAGCAGAGCTGCCTTTGAATATTTCGAAGATGTTATTTCATTCGACACCACCTACAATACAAACAGGTAATATGCTATTCTTGTTTATGATGCTAAATTAATTTTGTTCTATGAATCTGCTGCAGAGGTGTATATTGGATGCTTTTGGGTGTATAAAATCATTATTTGGGTGTACGTAATGATTTTCATTCTGCAATCTCGTAATTTGTTTCAGGTATAATTTGGTTTGTAGTTCTTTTGTCGGGGTGAATCACCACGGTCAGTCAACACTTCTGGGATGCGCTTTGATGAAAAACGATGAAATTGAATCATTCAAATGGTTATTTCAATGTTTGCTTCATTGCATGGGAGGAAATGCTCCTAAAGGGTTTCTCACCGATCAATGCGCGTCAATGAAAAGGGCTATAGAGGTTTGTATGCCAACAACAATTCACCGTTGGTGTATTTGGCACATCGCGAAGAAGATCCCAAGCAAATTAAATAGGTACAAGGGACATGTAGAAATTGAACAAGAAATGAGCCAAGTTGTTTGGAATTCTCATAGTAAAGATTCATTTGATAGGAATTTGAATGATTTTCTGCTGAAGTATAGTCTTGTGGACAACAAGTGGCTTTCAGTTAATGTTGTTTAAAATCTGCAGTAGAGGTGTAAATTGCATATTTTTGTGTGTAACTGATGAGAGAACTTTTGCGTGGTCTAGAAATTTGCAGATAAATCCTCGTTGCAAGTATAGTTTCTAAACCTTCAAAAGTCCTTTCATACAAACGTTTTGGGTGTCACAAGTAACAAATCCCTTTAAAAATTGTTAACCGAGTATTCAAACCTCGGGTCGTCTTCTCAAGGAACTGCGAGGAAGTATGTTCTTATTATTGGTTATAAAGGTTGTAATCGGGGTTTAGAAGGTGAGAAGCAAGTAATTTAAATGATGAGTGAATTAAATGGCAATTAAAAATAAATAATAATTGTAAAACAACTTTTGGCAAGATAAGGGAATTTAGAGGTCTAACTTAGTTATCTCTCTCAACTATAATAAAAGTTGAATCTAAACTCCACTTGGTCAACCTTTACCAGGGCAAAGGAAAGTCAAGGGACTAATTAAATTAACCTTTGAATCCTAATTATTTCCTAAGAAAAGGTTGGGATTATTTAGGTTCAGCTCAATTAGCAAGATAACGATTATTAATTACGTTGAGTTTAATAACTGTTGAGTTACTAAATTCTTAATCAGAACCAAAAGGGAAAAAAAAGTAAAATTGCTGGAATAATAAAAATATCCTTAGATGGGAAGCAATGGCAATTTAATTCAAAGAGAATAATTATAAACTGAAAATACCTCAATTATCATTAAATAAAAATGTCATCAACAGCCAATTGGGCAACATCAATCAAACATAATAAAGGCTTCAGAGTAATCAAAATATAAAAGAGAAATTAAATAGTAAAAAGGAATATTAAACCTGGATCGAGAGTCACTCTAGAAAGCTAAGAGAAGTCCTAAATCCTAATTTCTAAAAACACTACCTAAATCCTAAGAGAGAGAGAGAGAGGAGAGAACCTCTCTCTCCAAAACTATATCTAAAACATGAAAAGTAAATTATGAGAGCCTTTTTTTGAATGGATGCATTCCCCCACTTTATAGCCTCTAATCTGTGTTCTCTGGGCCGAAAACTGGGTCAAAAACAGCCCAGAAATCACTTCCAGCGCTTTCTGGTCCGTACAGGTCGCGGAAAAGTGACGCGGCTGCGTCGTCCACGCGACCGCGCGGATTGGGTGTTGGCCAGGTCACGCGTCCGCGTGACCCATGCGTTCGCGTCGCCTGGCGTCGGGGCAACTATGGCAAATTATATATCAAATCGAAGCCCCGGACGTTAGCTTTCCAACGCAACTGGAACCGCATCGTTTGGACGTCTGTGGATAAAGTTATAGCCGTTTGAGTGCGAAGAGGTCAGGCTGGACAACTTAGCAGTTTCTCCAACTTCTTGCATTCCTTTCACTTTTGCATGCTTCCTTTCCATCCTCTGAGCCATTCCTGCCTTTATAATATCTGAAAACACTTAACACACATATCAAGGCATCTAATGGTAATAAGAGAGGATTAATAATAAGCAAATATAAGATCAAAGAACATGTTTTCAATCATAGCATAAAATCAGGAAGGAAAATGTAAAACATGCGAATTGTATGAATAAGTGTGTAAAGAGTTGATAAAAACCACTCAATTGAGCACAAGATAAACCATAAAATAGTGGTTTATCAACCTCCCCACACTTAAACATTAGCATGTCCTCATGCTAAGCTCAAAAGAAGCTATAAAGATGAAGAGGAAAGGTGAAATGTTATGAAATGCAACCTATGTATATGAATGCAACTACATGCAAAATGTTTCTACCTACTTGGTTTAAAAGTAAATAAATTCTCCAGGAATGAATATAAACCAAATTCCACTAATTCAAATTACATAAAATAAGGACAGGTAAACTTGTGAGAAGATAGCTCATGAAAGCAGGGAACATAGAATCAAGCATTGAACCCTCACTAGTAGTGTATATCACTCTAACTCTCAAGTGTCTAGGGTCAATCTCTCTATTCTTCTCTAATCATGCTTTCTAAACTTTGTTCTTCATCTAACCAGTCAACAAATATTTAATGTACCAATGCAAACATCATGAGGTCTTTTCAAGGTTGTAATGGGGCCAAGGTAAGGGTGAGGGTATATATATAAGGCTAAGTGAGCTAGTGAAGTGAATCCTTGAGTAGTCTAAGATCTCACCTAACATATACATACTATATAAAAAATTTAAAATTATACTTAGCTTCCCATAATTTTTCCTACTTTTGTATTACATGCTCATGTATCAAATTTAATTTTGAATTTCGTCCTATGTGCATTGATCCTTTTTATTTTGCATTGGGGGTAATATTACTTTTTTTTTGTTGTATCCCCTTATTTAATATATTTTTTTTTTCAATGCACATGGTAATTTAATTATTTTGACTTCACATGAGCATGCTTCCCAAAAATTTTATTTTGAATTATTTCATTCTTTTCAACTTCCTACCCTTTGTTTTTATCATCCATGTTCCCAATAGGTTTCCCACACTTAAACAATTACACAACTTCTATCTTAAGCTAACCAAGGATTCAACTTGAGATTTTAAATTTGTTTTTCTGCTTAAGGCTAGTGTTGTGATTTATAGAATAAGAGGGAATTAAAGGCTCAAGGGGGCTAACAAGAGTGATGTAAAAGGTAGGCTAATTTTGGGATAAGTAAGTTAGAATCAAACAATGGCTTCAATCATATGCAAGCATGTAGATATATTAAATATGGACATACAGAATGGAACAAAGCAAAGATTGCAATTCTAGAGAAGGAAAACACACAAAAATAATTATGGTTAAATAATTTAACCATGTAAATAAGCTCAAAGTCTCACAGGTTGTGTGTTCTTTAGCTATAATTCATGTTCCAATTACAACTTCAAACAAATTTTTAACATAAAAATTTTTAATTTAAATTAGTGAAATTTTTCAAAAATAGGATCTTAATAGAAATTTATTATTTTAACCAAGTAGTAATTAAATGCATAAAATCATCAAATAAATATGCAATCAAATATGCAGATGCAACAATGAACAAATAAAGAAAATAAGATTATTGGTGTTGAAAAGAAAGTACTAACCCATGGAGATCGGTATCGACCTCCCCACATTTAAAGATTGCACCGTCCTCAGTGCATGCTGAGATGTGCAGGTGGACGGGTTGTTCCAACTGAAGCTTTTCTTCAAGATTTTGCAGATGGACTTGTCTGTCTCCCCATGTAAACGTCTTCCGCTTCCCTTCCGGGTAGCCATCTTGAAAGAAAAAGGAAAGAAAAGTAACCCAAAAATAAAGATAGAAAGTAAATGAAATATGGGTTGAGTAATGCCAAATGATAATGGTCTCATTTACATGGAAGCTTCAACATGTACGTGAGAAAATGATAGAAGCCATGGCATACCAGTGGTATAAAATTTGTAACATAGGGGAGGAGAGTGTAAGACAATATAAATTCATGTCAATGCAAAATTAATACAAATAACATAAAAGATTAACATTGACTTAAATAGTATTGCCCAACAGTGTAAAACAAGTTACCAAAATAAATTCAAGAAAAGATGTAACAGTTGAATAAGAAGGGATATTTAACACCAATGGAAAAATAAAAAATTCAGAAAAGAAAATAAAAATATGCACAAATTTAAAATGCAATGAATGAGATATGCAAATAAATTAAAATAAAATAAAAAAATAAGAAGAATGAGAAGGGAAAGAAGGGAAGAGGAAGTAAATAAGAAAGGAGAAGAAAAATTAGGATTTGGAGGAGAGAAAGATAAGTTATGTGGCAATTTTAGGGTGAGCTGTGCGGCGCATGCGACGCGGCCGCGTAGGGCACGTGTTCGCATCGATGCGCGTCAGGTAAGACGACGCGATCGCGTCAATCACGCGATCGCGTGACCCGTGTTGCGCTGCTGGCGCGAGTGCAGCCTCGCTCCAGCACAACTCTCTGTTCGATTCAATTTAATTGCCAAAATTGGGTGACGCGATCGCGTGGGTCACGCGATTGCGTGAGTGTGCGTCAGAAAATAATTGACGCGGCCGCGTCGGCAACGCGGTCGCGTGACAAGGATTGTGCTTCCAGCACCAATCCAGCACCACTCTCGCACAATATGGCATTGTGCACCCTTTTACGTCGAAAATGCAGGGCACGCGGCCGCGTGGGGCACGCGGTCGCGTGGGAGGCCATACTTCCCATTCGACGCGGACGCAGGTCGCGTGGGTCGATATGTGCCATTAGCACGCCTCCAGCCACGCTCCTGTGTGACTCTCTGTTCACTTTTTAATTTTCCTTTCTCTCCAAGCGACGCGGATGCGTCGCTGATGCGATCGCGTCGCGTAGCGAAAATTTTTTTTTATATTCATGAACAATGCAGAATGCAGTGATTAATATGAGTGCTATGCATGATTCCAGGTTTACTAAAGTAAAATGAAAAGGAAATAAAAATAAAAACAAATAATGATGAAATAAACTGAAAAAGAAACGACCATACCATGGTGGGTTGTCTCCCACCTAGCACTTTTAGTTAAAGTCCTTAAGTTGGACATTGGAGGAATATCCTGTTATGGTGGCTTATGTTTAAATTCGTCCAAAAATTTCCACCAGTGCTTGGAATGCCAACAGCCTCCGGGGTCCCAAACTAGGCATGTGAAGCTTCTGAACAGCTTCAAACAGATTTTTAGGTTCCCGGGGTGATAAATGTCAGAATAAACTCCAGGATTCCAAGCCTTGCTTTTAAATCTGCCTCCGTTTTGATTTGTAAATTTCCATTCGGGCGGGTTAAAAAGTAGAATCTCACCGTGGTGACCAAACATTCTCCGTGATCCATGCAATTGAGCATGATACCAATCCGTGTACTTCGAGGTGAAGCGTGGAACTTTATTGAACCTTGTGCACCAGCTCTGAGTACGAGCCATTTCCCTTTTACTCTTAAAGCCGCAGAGAGCTCTAAGCTGGCCATCTGTTTTGAGTAAACCATATTCAAGTGAATAAGTAAAGTCATAAGTTAAGGATTGTACCCACTTGAAGCTTGTATTAGGTGGTAGTGGCCTTGTGATAGGTGTTTCTGGTGGTTCTGTAAGTTCTACTCCCTTATGCTCTTCTGTGAATTCCTCCACTTCTTTGCAAAGATCTTCAATTGTATATGTGTCCTGGTCAAAGTCTTCCGTGTCTTCCTCATCACTCAAGTCATAGATTGGAGGTTGAGAGAAATCTACCTCCGCATCATCTTCATATTCACTTGGGGAAGATTCTTCGATCTCAGAGAATTCACTTGCGGACGCAAGTTCATCACCAAGAGAGCTAGACTTGTGAATATCACCATCAAGGGAATTTGCTTCTTGGATTATTCCGTCTGATTCCTCATAAACGACTTGCCTTAGAGATTGTACAGTATCTTCCTTAGCATCAACTGTAGCATCCTGGACGGAGTTTTCCTCAATTCTGGATTCCCAAGGAAGTTCAGCATCGCCTAGATCTTCAACCAACTCTTCTTCTTGAACAATGACAGCTTCTTCCACTTGTTCTAGTACAAATTCATTCTCTGCCTTGTCCATTGGAGTCTCTAGTATTTCTTTCATGCTACGCTCTTCATCGGATTGTCCACATGGAGCTGTGGTTGATCCTTGTATATTTGAGCGTTTAGTGGCCCATTGGATTAGTGCGTGCTCCAGTTGTTGAATGGTTGTTTGAAATTTAGTTATTGTTTCTTTTAGGCGATCCTCTGCTTCGCGGTTTGCTGGACTTAGACACGATACATAGGGAAGTAGTGATGACTGGGAATGATTGGATTGGTATTGGGGTAAGGAAGGATCATATGATGGCGAATGGTGAAGAGAAGCTTGTGAGTGTGGTGGTTCGAGGTTATGTTGAAAGGACGGTTCGTATGCACGGGGTGGGGCTTGTTGGTAGTTACAAGGTTGTCCACCATGTCTTTCAGCTGGGTATGCGTGGTAGAATGGTCTTTGTCCAGGATATCTCGGAGGGTGTTGCTGCCAAAAGGGTTGATTAGATCCTCTTGGTTCCATCCATCCTTGATTGGTCTGACCTTGATGCACATTCCTGCTGTAACTTCTATTTCCTTTAACAATATTAGAACCAAACTCAAAGCGAGAGGGGTGAGAGTTCATAGTAGCAAATAAAGATAAAAAGGAAAAAAACGAAAATAAATAAACAAGCAAAAGAAAAATATTTACAATAACCAATAATAAGGCACACGTTAGCAGTTCCCCGGCAACGGCGCCATTTTGATGAGAGAACTTTTGCGTGGTCTAGAAATTTGCGGATAAATCCTCGTTGCAAGTATAGTTTCTAAACCTTCAAAAGTCCTTTCATACAAATGTTTTGGGTGCCACAAGTAACAAACCCCTTTAAAAATTGTTAACCGAGTATTCAAACCTCGGGTCGTCTTCTCAAGGAACTACGAGGAAGTATGTTCTTATTATTGGTTATAAAGGTTGTAATCGGGGTTTAGAAGGTGAGAAGCAAGTAATTTAAATGATGAGTGAATTAAATGGCAATTAAAAATAAATAATAATTGTAAAACAACTTTTGGCAAGATAAGGAAATTTAGAGGTCTAACTTAGTTATCTCTCTCAAATATAATAAAAGTTGAATCTAAACTCCACTTGGTCAACCTTTACCAGAGCAAAGGAAAGTCAAGGGACTAATTAAATTGACCTTTGAATCCTAATTATTTCCTAAGAAAAGGTTGGAATTATTTAGGTTCAGCTCAATTAGCAAGATAACGATTATTAATTATGTTGAGTTTAATAACTGTTGAGTTACTAAATTCTTAATCAGAACCAAAAGGGAAAAAAAAAGTAAAATTGCTGGAATAATAAAAATATCCTTAGATGGTAAGCAATGGCAATTTAATTCAAAGAGAATAATTATAAACTGAAAATACCTCAATTATCATTAAATAAAAATGTCATCAACAGCCAATTGAGCAACATCAATCAAACATAATAAAGGCTTCAGAGTAATCAAAATATAAAAGAGAAATTAAATAGTAAAAATAAATATTAAACCTGGATCGAGAGTCACTCTAGAAAGCTAAGAGAAGTCCTAAATCCTAATTTCTAAAAACACTACCTAAATCCTAAGAAAGAGAGAGAGGAGAGAACCTTTCTCTCCAAAACTACATCTAAGACTTGAAAAGTAAATTATGAGAGCCTTTTTTTGAATGGATGCATTCCCCCACTTTATAGCCTCTAATCTGTGTTCTCTGGGTCGAAAACTGGGTCAGAAACAGCCCAGAAATCACTTCTAGCGCTTTCTGGTCCGTACAGGTCGCGGAAAAGTGACGCGGCCGCGTCGTCCACGCGACCGCGCGGATTGGGTGTTGGCCAGGTCACGCGTCCGCGTGACCCATGCGTTCGTGTCACCCGGCGTCGGAGCAACTATGGGAAATTATATATCAAATCGAAGCCCCGGACGTTAGCTTTCTAACGCAACTAGAACCGCGTCATTTGGACCTCTATAGCTAAAGTTATAGCCGTTTGAGTGCGAAGAGGTCAGGCTGGACAGCTTAGCAGTTTCTCCAACTTCTTGCATTCCTTTCACTTTTGCATGCTTCCTTTCCATCCTCTAAGCCATTCCTGCCTTTATAATATCTGAAAACACATAACACACATATCAAGGCATCTAATGGTAATAAGAGAGGATTAATAATAAGCAAATATAAGATCAAAGAAGCATGTTTTCAATCATAGCATAAAATCAGGAAGAAAAATGTAAAACATGCGAATTGTATGAATAAGTGAGTAAAGAGTTGATAAAAACCACTCAATTGAGCATAAGATAAACCATAAAATAGTGGTTTATCAGTAACATAGCCTTATTTGGGTGTATTCTGCAGATCTTTACGAAGACCGTCATATATGGGTTCCAATTTATCTGGATCACCACTTCTAGGCAGGAATGAGAAGCACACAAAGGAGCGAGAGCATGCATTCATTTTTTTAACAAGTTTATTACCCGAAACAGCTCACTTATTCAATTTGTTAAACGATACGATAATTGCCTCGGAAGCAGGGAGAAAGCAGAGAGAGAATCAGATGCTGCAGATTTTCATACGGTCATACCGTGTGCAATAAAATCCTCCATTGAAGCTTAGTTTCAACATATGTACACTCACCAAAAGTTTAGGGAAGTCCAAGCACAATTAAGAGGAACCGCGAATTGCATCACAGGATTAACGAACTCCGCTCTAGGCTATTCAGTATACGAAGTTGGAGAACAAGTTTCCAGCTCAATATTCAACAAGTTTGTGGTTACTTACGACTTAGCAGCAGCCGAGGTGAAATGTCAATGCTTATTATTTGAGTCAAGAGGAATATTGTGCCGTCACGCACTAAGCGTTTTAAGTTTGAACGAGTAACCCAAGTGTCACCGAGATATATATTGGAACGATGGAGCAAGAAGGTAAAGAGGCGACACACACATCAAGAACAGCTACGACGAGCCACTGTTGGAGCCAAAAAGCAAGAGGTTTGACGAATTGGTGTTTCGTTCGCAAAATATTTACGAATTTGCATCAGAATCGGAGGAGCTGACTGATGACAAGTCATCATATACCCATTTTTCAAGCTAATTTCACTTGTTTTGTTAGCATTTATGCTCTTTCTTTCATCCTAAGTAAGTGATTTGGAGTGAAAATGCATAAATTCTTTAAATCAAGCAACCACCATGAATTTAATGTTAATCATTGAGGTTTGAGCTCATTTTAATTGAATTTTAATTGATTTATAAGCCTCTTGAATTTAGTGATACTTTGAGTGGTTGTTTGGTTTATTATAGGTGAAGAAAAGAAAAGAAAATGAAAAGCGTGGCCTAAGAAGCGTAACACAAGAAAAGGAAAGTGTGGCCAAAGAGGAGAGAAGCGTGCCGCAACTAATGGGGGAAGCGACATTGCCCTCCACAAGGGCAGAATGCCCTCTAGGAGGCAGCATTAAGTGACCAAGCCAAGGAAGGCAACTCTGCCCTGCCCACTCCAAGGGCAGAGCACAAAATGGTGCCTTGGAGCCAAGAGAAGCAAACTCTGTCCTGCCCTTGTGGAGGGCAGAATCGGGCACTTTAAGGAAAGAAATCAAGAAAAAAAGGTCACCCATGCATGCTACAAGGTTCGAACAAGGGACCATGAGGAAGCCAAGGACTAAGGGTGATTGCCGTGCCAAGAAGCCAAGAAAGAAATGTAGCGTGTTTGCCTCCTCCCAGTTTCGAACACGGGCCATGAAGGAAAGGACCTTGCCCTGCCCTTGGCGCGGGCAGGGCAGCAATTGGACTGGCGCACCACACACAAAATTCTGGCGCACCAACTTTGCTTCCTGGCGCACCAAACTCTCGTCCTGGCAGCATCTGACGCGCGCATTCCTCCCCTGGCGCACCAAAGCTTTCCTGCCCTGCCCTTGGCGCGGGCAGGGCAGCGTCCCACGCACCAATGCGCATCCTGGCGCACCAATTTGCTTCATGGCGCACCAAATTTCTTTCTGGCAGCACCAACGCGCGCAACTCCTCAAATCTGGCGCATCAACTTTTCTGCCCTGCCCTTGGCGCGGGCAGGGCAGCATCTGGCCGCACCAACTCGAGCCAGACGCGCCAGACTCGCACCGAACGCGCACCACGCAGCACCAACTTGCACCAAGGCCGCACCAAGCTTGTGCACCATGCATCAATTTTCTGCCCTGCCCTCCATAAGGGCAGGGCAGCCTCCTGGGAGTGAATTCTAATGGGCCGAAAATTCAAATTAAATTCCCATTTTAATTCATTTCTTCACCAATTCAAAAGCCCATCCAAATCCCATTATCCAAGAATAGAAAGTGTATAAATAGTAGTTAGTTTGATGTAATTAGGACCTTTACTTTGAGCTTTGAATTTCTACTTTTATTTTGGGAGCTTTTGAATTTCATTTTCTTGTAGCTTTCTTGAGAGACTTGTCCGAAAACTAAGAGGATCAAGGGAGACTTGACTGATCTCCTTCCTCATTTCCCTTGGGCAATTCTACTCTTCCATTTTCTGAGTTTTGGGTGTGTGAAATTGGGGAAATTCTGTCCCAATTCCCATTCAAGCTCTTTGCACTTTGTTTTCTGCATAATTCAATTCCAATTCTGCTCTTCTATTACATCTTCTTTAATTTTCTGTCAATTGCTTAGTTAATTCAGATCTGGGAAGGAAATTGGGTTTTAGGCTCTGTTACCTAAGCCCTTGGGATCCTGAGATCACAATTCACTTGGGTTCTTCTGTGAACCTCTGCTACATTTTATTTCCTTTCTGTTTGAATGCTTATTGATTCTAATTCAATTTCTGCTCTATCAATTGCTGCAATTTACTTCTGCTTTGTTTAGATCTTGCAATCCCATTCCTCAATTCCCTTTCATATTCAAGCCATTTATCTTTCTTGCCCTTTAAGTTACTGCAATTTAAGTTTCTTGCACTTTAAGTTTCAGTCATTTACTTTCTTGTTCTTTAAGTTTCTGCAATTTTACTTTTCTGTTCTTTATTTTACTGCATTTCTCCCTTCCTCCTTTACTTTTACTGTCATTTACTTCCTGTTAAACACAAATCACTCAATCAAAACTTGATTCGCTTGACTAAATCACCCACTAAACTAAAATTGCTCAATCCTTCAATCCCTGTGGGATCGACCTCACTCATGTGAGTTATTATTACTTGATGCGACCCGGTACACTTGCCGGTGAGTTTTGTGTTGGATCGTTTTCCACACATCAAGTTTTTGGCGCCGTTGCCGGGGATTGAAATAGATTGACAATGATTAAGTGAAGTGGAGATCTAGATTAAGCATTTTTCTTTTCTGTTGTTCTAATTCCAACTAACACACTAACTGTTTGAATTTTTGCTTAAACTAACTAGACCTTCATTCTAGCTATAGATTGAAGTTTCATTGGCTTTCTGGGTTTGTGTGTTTATTGTTGTGTGTTTGTATGTCAGGTATAGGAAGATCTTCCCCTATCATTTCTGAAATTGATCAAAAGACTCTTCGGAGAATAAGAAGAGCTGAAAGAGGGAAGTATATTGTTGGAGAAGAAGAATCTGAGGAGGAATTCCAAGACATGGAAGGAGATACCAATCAACCAGGAGGAGAAGGAGCCAACAATAATCAACAACAGAGAAGAGTCTTGGCTTCATACACATTTGCAAATGCTAGGCATTGTGGGAGTAGCATTCTTCCTCCCAATGTCAATGCAAACAACTTTGAACTCAAACCACAACTCATCACTCTGGTTCAAAACAATTGTTCTTTTGGAGGAGGGCCCTTGGAGGATCCAAATCAACATTTGTCCACCTTCTTGAGAATCTGTGATACAGTGAAAACAAATGGTGTACCTCCTGATAGCTACAAGTTGCTACTCTTCCCATTCTCTCTCAGAGATAAAGCCACTCAATGGCTAGAGACCTTTCCAAAAGAAAGCATCAACACTTGGGATGACTTGGTAAGCAAGTTTCTTGCCAAATTCTACCCCCCTCAAAGAGTCCTAAGGTTGAAGACAGAGGTTCAAACATTCACTCAAATGGAGGCCGAGAGCTTATATGAAGCATGGGAAAGATATAAGGCTCTATTGAGGAAATGTCCACCAGAGATGTTCACTGAGTGGGACAAGTTGCAAAACTTCTATGAAGGCCTCACCCTTAAAGCTCAGGAAGCTCTTGATCACTCTGCCGGAGGCTCCCTACAACTCATGAAGACCACAGAGGAAGCTCAAAACCTCATTGATATGGTGGCCAACAACCAATATTTCTTTGCTCATCAAAGACAACGCCAACCATCACAGAGAAGAGGAGTCATGGAGTTGGAAGGAGTTGATTCAATCTTAGCTCAAAACAAGATGATGCAGCAGCAGATTCAACAACAATTTGAACAAATGGCTAAGAGAATAGATGGCTTGCAAGTGGCAGCAGTGAGCACCACAAGCCAATCTCCAACCACTTGGGTGCAAAATGAAGAAACTCAAGAGGAGCAACAACAAGAGCAAGTCCAATACATGCACAACCAAAATCCTGGAACAAATGAAGTCTATGGTGATACTTACAATCCATCTTGGAAGAACCATCCCAACCTCAGATGGGGAGACAACCATAATCAAAACCAACAACCATGGCAAAGAAACACAAGCCAAAACAATTGGAAAAGCACAAACCACAACCCCCAGCCAAACACTAACCAAAACTCATACAGAAAACCACAAAACAACTACCCAAATTCTAACCAATACCCACCCAATAACCACCCAACTAACCAAAACACTTATCTTCACCCATCAACACCCCAAAACCAACCCATCACACAAGACTCATAGAGAATCACCAATCTAGAGCTGCTCATGGAGAAACTAATGAAGAGCCAAGAATTGACAACCAAGAATCAAGAAGCCTCCATGAAGAACCTAGAGAGGCAGATTGGACAAATCTCCAAGAAGATCTCTGTTGAGAAGCCATCAAGCTCACTACCTAGTGACACCATTCCCAACCCAAAGGAAGAATGCAAGGTTGTGCAACTGAGAAGTGGAAGAGTGTTAACAGATGGTAGCCAAGGAGCAACAAAGAAGCTTATGGAGAATGACACTGAGCCAACAAAGAAGGATGAAACCATCAACAAGGACATAATAACTAAGAGTTCTTCAGAAAAGCTCACAGAGGAAGACAACAAGCCACAGGATTTGAAGAAAGGAAAGAAAATCATGGAAGAACCAATTCCAAAACAGCATCAAGTGGAGAAGAGCTCAACACCACCACTACCTTATCCACAAAGATTTCACAAGGAAACAAAGGACCAGCACTTCCACAAATTTCTTGAGACTTTCAAGAAGTTGGAAATCAACATACCTTTGGCAGAGGCTTTGGAGCAAATGCCCCTGTATGCCAAGTTCTTAAAGGAGCTCATCAACAAGAAAAGAGATTGGAATGAGAAAGAAACTGTGATGCTCAGTGAAGAATGCAGTGCCCTCATTAAAAAGGGACTCCCTCCCAAACTTGAAGACCCTGGAGGTTTCTTCTTACCATGCACCATTGGAAACCTGTTCATTAACAAAGGGATGTGCGATCTAGGAGCAAGCATAAATCTAATCCCATATTCTTTAGTGAAGAAGCTTGGCATAGAGGAGGTGAAACCAACAGAGATGACTTTGGAATTGGTGGATCAATCAATAGTCTATCCTAAGGGGCTGATTGAGAACCTTTTAGTTAAGGTTGGCAAGTTCATCTATCCAGCAGATTTTGTGATCCTGGATTCTTCAGAACATGGAAATGACTCCATAATACTTGGTCGACCATTTTTGGCCACTGCTAGAGCCATTGTGGACATAGAGCAAGGAGAGTTAACCCTCAGGATGCATGAGGAGAGCATCATCCTGAAAGTCTTCCCAGAATTACAAATGGATGAAGAAACAAGCAGAATGAGTGATGATCTCCTTCCAAAGCAATCAACTGAAAAGGAAGTGAAATAGATAAACAAACAGATACAAGAAGAAAAGGGGATTCACAAGGAAGCAGGGGTGATTAGCAAGAAGGAAGGCATCACAACTCAAGTAACTGTCAAGAAAGGAAGACCAACAAGCAAGAAAAAGGTGAAGAGCAAGAAAAAGGCTCACAAAGGATGGAAGAACAAGAAAATCCCAACTGAAGGATTCTCTAAGGGTGATAAGGTGCAATTAATATACCAACAGCAGGGAGCAGAAGATTATTACACTGTCAACCAAATTCTTTCTCTTGAGCATATGGAAATTGAACATCAAAGCACACAGAGAAAGCTGACAGTGAGAGGTGACAAATTGAGACATCACCAACATCAACCACCTTAAAGGGAGGTCAATGTCAAGCTAATGACAATAAAAGAGCGCTTCATGGGAGGCAACCCATGGTTTAAGATTTCTGTCTTCTCTTTTATTCAATAAGCTATGATTCTTCTAAATATGGTTTTGAACTTTCATGCCTGGTAAATGCATATGTCATTTTGAAGCACATGGCAAACTTCTAAGTTTGGTGTACCTTAAGGTATACCCAAGTTCATTGTTCAAAGAAGAGGATTGTCTTTTAGAGCATATGCATAAGTCTTTTGATAAAGCATGTGACCAAACACTAAGTTTGGTGTCCGCATATGCAACAAGGTTCAGAGGATCATTTTCCAAGCATGGACTCAAAACCATACAGATAAGGGATCATACATCAATTTGTTTTAAAAATGCATCAATTGTGAGAACAGTTTGCATAGTTAAGCCATCCCCTTAATAAAAGATAAGTTTGGTGTTCACCAACTTTTAACATTTTATTTAGGGACACAATTGATCACAAAAAAAATTTTATAACTATTAAACGAACCAAAACAATTTTTTTTATTATTATTGCAAATAAATTGTCACGGTTATATTATACTCTAAGCTTGCTGTTTTGATTTATTCAGGAGAAAAAAAGTTAAGACAAACACAAAGGGGGGCCACGGCTAGGAGGAGCTATGTGAGGGAGGTCACATGTGCCTAGGAGAACGTGCTCATGGGGAACAAAATTTGCATGCATGCAACATTGGACACCGAAGTGCATGCAGCCAATGGGAGGGGAATCCTCGTCAAGCCTCAATCATGCATGCAAGCCGTCCATCTCATGCATTCTTTGAATGAGCAAACCAATCTCAGCCCTTCATGAACACAAACGGCTCCCTCTTCATTCATTCATTGTGGTTTTGTTGAAAAGCTTGGAAACATGGCCTATAAATAGCCGTTGCACCAACACGGCATACACTTTCCTTTATTCAAGCCACTTTCATATTAAAACCATATTCTCTTCCACTTCCAAAAACTAACATAATCCCCTCACTTCACACATCAAAACCGAACCAAAATTCACCCCAAACACAACACATATTTCTTCTACTCTTACTTCCTCATTCTTTTCACTTTAATTTTCAATGGCCTCCTCAAGCTCAAAAAGAAGGCCGGGAAAAGAACCTATGGTGACCGAACCTCCACAATTTGATGCAAGCAAGTTTAGATCCCAATTCCATGAAGGGAGATATCATAGGTTCATGGTGGCAAAGAATGTTATCTATGAGAAAGGCCTTGATTTGAGGGAAGGAGAATACCCCATTATGAGGCAGATTACTAGAGAAAGAAGGTGGGAACTCTTGTGTGCTCCTCTGACTGACATCAGTGCTGTAATGATCAAGGAGTTCTATGCAAATGCTGCAAAAGAAAACAAAAATAGTGCTCCTTACACAAGCTATGTCAGAGGGGTTAAAGTGAGTTTTAGCCCTGCTGATATCACAAGAGCCCTCAAGTTGAGAACCATAACCTATCCAGAGCTTAGTTATGAGGATAGATTGCAACGGGAGAATAATCCTGATGAGATCCTGCAAGGGATATGCATGGAAAATACAGATTGGGAAAGAGATTCAAAGGGGGTTCCAAGTCACATAAGGAGGATAAATCTTACTCCTGTGGCTAAAGGATGGTTTGAAATAGTGAGGAGATCTATCCTTCCTACTGGAAATGCCTCTTGGGTCACAATCAAACGAGCACTATTGACACACTGCATCTTGCATGGAGGTGAGATCAATGTTGCACAACTCATAGCCGACAGCATTCAAGAAATGGCCGATAGCACAAGCAAGTCAAAAGGTCTTGGACATCCAAGCACCATCCTACGGCTATGTAACAGAGCTAATGTAATCTTTGAAGATGAGGACACAACAAAGGTGAAAGTAGGAAAAGGAATTACCAAGAAGAGCATGGAGGGAATTAATGAAGAAGAAGATCAAGAAGGGGTAGTGGCTCCTAGACAAAGGAGATCACAAAGAGAGGAAGGACGAAATCAAGCCTATGATGCCATAGATATGAGCCAATTGCAAAGATCAATTGAAGAATTATCTCAGCAACTTATGCAGGCCGAACAAGGCCAAAATCAAGAGGTCCGAGAGAAATATCTAGAGCCCCATCCTGAATTCATGGAGCAATTCTTGAAAGAAAAAGAAGAACGAGAAGTTTGGCAGCATCAAATGGAGGAGAAACAAGAGAGATGGCAACAACAAATGATGACTCAGCAGCAAGAATTTCAAGCACAGATCCTTGAAGGGCAAAAAGAGCAATACAAAGAATTCAAGGAATCATATGATAAGCTGTATTTTAGTCAAGCTAAAGCAGAGGAGTATAGTCACAACCTGTATCAATGGAAGAATGTTCATCATACCTTGGGAGAAGTTAGACACGTACAAAGAATGGAGTATGATGAAAACATGCAAGCAAGGTTGGAGTACTTGACCCACAATTTTCCAACACTCAATCCTGAGATCAAGCCATTTGAGCAATGCCCTGAATTCTTAGCCAAGCAACAAGCAAAATCTCGTCAATACACTGAGTCAACCTTTAACACATTGGAAACTTTTGGGCTCAAAGGACTCATAGATTCTGTTTGGGCTAGAAGATGTCCTAGTGAAGAGATCCGAGACTACTCCAAGACAGGGAAGAGAAAGAAGAAGAAGGGAGAATCAAGCAGCAGCCATGACCATTAGAAGGTGGCAAAGTTCTTTCGTACTTCCTCTTTCATGTCTCTAATAAGGAGATGCATGTCTGAAATATGATATGCCTCCATCATTTGTTTCTTTTACTTTATGCATTTTCTGTTCTTTGCTTTTCATTTTAGTTAGTTAATAATTAGCTAGAAAAATGATAAGTCTGCATAATGCTTGTATCCATCACTTAGCTTTAAATATTGCTTTGTTTCCCATATGCTTAAATAAAAGAGTTTGGTTTGAATTGAAAAGTAAAATATCCAATGTTGCATGAGTGTGAATGGAAGTTAGTGGTGGCATATGTGTTAGATTAAATGCATAACTCATGAAATAAGTGTTGCATAATATCATTTTCATTCAATTGTGAGTTAGCTTGCTGTTATAAAAACTCCTATCAATAATGAAACACCCTTGGTAACAAAAACAGAAAGAAGAAGGAAAGAAAAAGCCAAAATGGCAAGAAAAACAAAGAATAAAGGTTGGACACCAATGGCTTGAACCTTAGGACAAATGCCTGTGGTGTTCTTGTACTGAGATCTGCTTGGATGAGTAAATTCTAAGGGGTATTTTGAAACCCGGTCACTTAGATCAACTGATTTGGGATGGCCAATTGAAAATCCACAATAAAGAGCAACTTAGATACAAAGCACTTAGTGATCCAAAGAGATGCTGGGCATCAATGATCCTAGGAAGAATTAGTGAGCCATGTGTCTGTGGTGGAAAGATGTTGAGCAAAAGAAAAGAAAATAAAGCCAAAGGCTATGCTGCAGCATTTGACACCCAACCTCTAAAAGAATAATAAGCTTGTTAAAGCATTATAAGCCAAGAAAAGTTAGCAAGGGAGGAACCAAAAAGTGAGTCTTATAACAGCAAGTTTAGCAAACCTTTGATGCAAAATATGTATTATGCAGCAGCAGCAATAAATGAGTTGTCATTGTCTGCATAAATGCCCCATAGATCAAGTTCTGCTATCTGCATAATAAGGATATGCATTCTTTTCTTATTCATTTCATTTACTCTTAGTTTTGATGCTTGCTTGGGGACAAGCAAGGTTTAAGTTTGGTGTTGTGATGACAAGTCATCATATATCCATTTTTCAAGCTAATTTCACTTGTTTTGTTAGCATTTATGCTCTTTCTTTCATCCTAAGTAAGTGATTTGGAGTGAAAATGCATAAATTCTTTAAATCAAGCAACCACCATGAATTTAATGTTAATCATTGAGGTTTGAGCTCATTTTAATTGAATTTTAATTGATTTATAAGCCTCTTGAATTTAGTGATACTTTGAGTGGTTGTTTGGTTTATTATAGGTGAAGAAAAGAAAAGAAAATGAAAAGCGTGGCCTAAGAAGCGTAACACAAGAAAAGGAAAGCGTGGCCAAAGAGGAGAGAAGCGTGCCGCAACTAATGGGGGAAGCGACATTGCCCTCCACAAGGGCAGAATGCCCTCTAGGAGGGCAGCATTAAGTGACCAAGCCAAGGAAGGCAACTCTGCCCTGCCCACTCCAAGGGCAGAGCACAAAATGGTGCCTTGGAGCCAAGAGAAGCAAACTCTGCCCTGCCCTTGTGGAGGGCAGAATCGGGCACTTTAAGGAAAGAAATCAAGAAAAAAAGGTCACCCATGCATGCTACAAGGTTCGAACAAGGGACCATGAGGAAGCCAAGGACTAAGGGTGATTGCCGTGCCAAGAAGCCAAGAAAGAAATGTAGCGTGTTTGCCTCCTCCCAGTTTCGAACACGGGCCATGAAGGAAAGGACCTTGCCCTGCCCTTGGCGCGGGCAGGGCAGCAATTGGACTGGCGCACCACACACAAAATTCTGGCGCACCAACTTTGCTTCCTGGCGCACCAAACTCTCGTCCTGGCAGCATCTGACGCGCGCGTTCCTCCCCTGGCGCACCAAAGCTTTCCTGCCCTGCCCTTGGCGCGGGCAGGGCAGCGTCCCACGCACCAATGCGCATCCTGGCGCACCAATTTGCTTCATGGCGCACCAAATTTCTTTCTGGCAGCACCAACGCGCGCAACTCCTCAAATCTGGCGCATCAACTTTTCTGCCCTGCCCTTGGCGCGGGCAGGGCAGCATCTGGCCGCACCAACTCGAGCCAGACGCGCCAGACTCGCACCGAACGCGCACCACGCAGCACCAACTTGCACCAAGGCCGCACCAAGCTTGTGCACCATGCATCAATTTTCTGCCCTGCCCTCCATAAGGGCAGGGCAGCCTCCTGGGAGTGAATTCTAATGGGCCGAAAATTCAAATTAAATTCCCATTTTAATTCATTTCTTCACCAATTCAAAAGCCCATCCAAATCCCATTATCCAAGAATAGAAAGTGTATAAATAGTAGTTAGTTTGATGTAATTAGGACCTTTACTTTGAGCTTTGAATTTCTACTTTTATTTTGGGAGCTTTTGAATTTCATTTTCTTGTAGCTTTCTTGAGAGACTTGTCCGAGAACTAAGAGGATCAAGGGAGACTTGACTGATCTCCTTCCTCATTTCCCTTGGGCAATTCTACTCTTCCATTTTCTGAGTTTTGGGTGTGTGAAATTGGGGAAATTCTATCCCAATTCCCATTCAAGCTCTTTGCACTTTGTTTTCTGCATAATTCAATTCCAATTCTACTCTTCTATTACATCTTCTTTAATTTTCTGTCAATTGCTTAGTTAATTCAGATCTGGGAAGGAAATTGGGTTTTAGGCTCTGTTACCTAAGCCCTTGGGATCCTGAGATCACAATTCACTTGGGTTCTTCTGTGAACCTCTGCTACATTTTATTTCCTTTCTGTTTGAATGCTTATTGATTCTAATTCAATTTCTGCTCTATCAATTGCTGCAATTTACTTCTGCTTTGTTTAGATCTTGCAATCCCATTCCTCAATTCCCTTTTATATTCAAGCCATTTATCTTTCTTGCCCTTTAAGTTACTGCAATTTAAGTTTCTTGCACTTTAAGTTTCAGTCATTTACTTTCTTGTTCTTTAAGTTTCTGCAATTTTACTTTTCTGTTCTTTATTTTACTGCATTTCTCCCTTCCTCCTTTACTTTTACTGTCATTTACTTCCTGTTAAACACAAATCACTCAATCAAAACTTGATTCGCTTGACTAAATCACCCACTAAACTAAAATTGCTCAATCCTTCAATCCCTGTGGGATCGACCTCACTCGCCACTTATTTTTTTATGCAATGTATCATGCACACCCTCTTATGTTTGCAATCAAAATGTCTTTGTCTCTTGTGCCTTGATTGTTATCTTTAATTTTTCTTGCTTCAAACACATGTGCTACTAACATATCATTGTGTAAGACATTCATGATCCATCTTAGCCCCATAGCCATTGTTCCAATTATTGCTTGAGGATGAACAAGCATTCTGAGTTTGGTATGGGAAGGAGGAAAATGGGAGGAAAATGACAACAATAGAGAAGATGAACTACAAGGTTGTAAAGTTCCTTTTCCTCTCATTTGTTTCATAAACTGCATGATTGTCTTTACTTTCTCTGAATACATGTGTGTATGAATAAGCATAGCTTGAATTTTGATTTATAATATGTTGCTGTGGCATTATAACTACCAACTTGAGCTTTGTGAATTCAAAAGCAATAAAGCATCATGATCATAAACAAACAAGGAATTAAAGAAGAATTTAGCATGTGCATACAAGTATTGGAAAGCTAGTGTGATTGATTGTTGCTCAATTGCATTGGATTTTATTTAATTGAAGTTTTTCATCTAGTACATTTTGTGAAATCTTTTGAAATCATGAAAACCTTGAAGAAGCAAATACAATTAAAGCAAGAAAAGAAAAAGGGAAGGAATGAGAAAGCTGAAGGCTCTGAGTACCAATGGCAATTTATTTGCTAAGTGCTTGTGGTGTTTATGTATCAAGCCAAATGCTTGAAAACAAAACACTTAGAAGTCAAGGCTAGGCTCAAGTGCAAAAGCACTCCCTCAAAGCTCAAGGCTCTGAGCATCAATGATTAGAGAGTCAAGAAAAGAAAAGAAAAATGAGCTTAATGAAGTCCTCTAATTAAATGCTTGTGGTGCTTATGTATCAAGTGGTAATACTTGAAAACAAAGCATTTAGAAGTCGTAGCTTTGTTATTAACTCATGGGGCAAAGCACCCAAAAGGAGAAAAAAAAAATCAAAAGCTTGTTTCAAGGAAGAATTATAAGAAAAAGATTTCATAAAATAAGCTAGATAGAAGCATCAATCATTTACATCTCTTTTGTAATTGTAGCATGCATAGAAAACTAGCTTGCCATGAACATTAACTTGCTACTCTTCTTACCTTGGATTGTCAATTTCTATTGCATGATTCTTTTCTTGCTTGGGGACAAGCAAGGTTTAAGTTTGGTGTTGTGATGACAAGTCATCATATACCTATTTTTCTATGCTTTTTCATACAAGAAATTGATGATTAGTGCTTAAATATTGCATTCTTGTGTACTTAATTGGAAGATTTCCTTGATCTTTTAATTTTATAAATCTTGTAGGAAATAAGAAGAAAAAGAAGCAAAGAAGCACAAAAAAAGGAGAAAAAAAGAGCTTTGGGGTACATTTTGAAGTTGGGTACACTTTGGAGCTTTAGGCCACGCTTTTAAAAGCGTGGCCCATGACCAAATCAAGAAAGGAAGCAGCCAGCACGCACACGATCCTGCCCTTGCCAAGGGCAGGGCAGAATCGTGATGCACATTGAGGATTGGAAGCAAGAATTTGGCTAAGTTAAAATCTGGGCGCTCACAGCATGACCATGCCTCCTTCAAATGGCTATAACTTGAGCTACAGACGTCCAATTGATGTGGTTCCAGTTGTGTTGGAAAGCTGACATCCAGAGCTTTCCAACGATATATAGCAATCCATATTTGGCGTACAATTGGGGCAGGAACGAGAGGCATATTTAAGGGCAAAAAATAAGCGAAAATAAACTAAAGTGCCTCCACCAAGGCTCGAAGCTGGAACCTCACTCCAATACAATGTGGCGCTCAATTTTCTGCCCTGCCCTCTTGGAGAGCAGGGCAATGTCGTGCTTTTCATGGAAAATCAAGAAAAAATTGATCCTCAAGTGCTTTCACCAAGTTTCGAACCAAGCACCTAAGGGGAGTGAGGAGAGCATCATGGCACGGTCAAGGAAGTGGTGCGCGCACAAGACACACCAAGGCAACATTGCCCTGCCCTCCACAAGGGCAGGGCAGCATCCTATGCACCAAGCTCAATTCTGGCGCACCAACTTTGGATTCTGGCAGCACCATAACACGTTCTGGCAGCACCAAGACAAATCTGGCGCACCAACCTTTCCTGCCCTGCCCTTGGCGCGGGCAGGGCAGCGTCTCATGCATCAGGGCGCACCAAACTCGCACCACCATGCACCAATTTTCTGCCCTGCCCTCCACAAGGGCAGGGCAGCCTCCTGGGAGCATCATGGGCCAAATCCAACCAAAATCTCATTTAAATTCAATTCCTCTCCAAATTGAATCAAGGCGATGCAAACCCATTTCTCCTCAAATCCAAAGCAAGCTAAGCCCACATCATCACTCAAAGGCACAAGAACAAGCTAGAATTAGGATTTTCATTTGTTTTAATTTCATTTTCATTTTTCATTTTGTAAAGCCTATATAAAGGCATCAATTCCATCTTTGTAGGGGGGCTCTTTCCTTTATTTTTCTTCTGTCTTAAATTTGGGATTGAGAGTGAAGGAATTCTGTTTCCCTCTTGGTCTAAGATTTCTCTTGTTACTCTTCTGCAAAACTTCAGTGAATTAAGGATTTCTCTTGTTTTGAACCAAACCTCTCTTTACTGCTTTCTTCTTCTTTCCATCTGCAATTGTTCTTGGTTGGATCAAGGAAGGGAGTGAGATCTAGACTTGTTTTCTAGTCTCTTTGATTCCCTGAGATCTTCAATTTTATTTTGCAATTTAGCTGAGCTCTTTGCTACTCTTCTGTTTTTTTTACTGTTTCATTGAAACTGTCAAATGCTCTTTGAGATTTGAGAATTGATCTCAGTCTTCTACTACGATTACTTTTCTGAAATTTCCTTTCCTGCAGTCTGCACTTTCACATTTCTGTTCACATTGAGCTTGATTTAATTTCCTGCACATTTACATTTTCTGCAATTTAATTTTCCAATTGCTTAATCTATTGCTTTCATTTAATTTCCAGTACCCAACCCCCCTTTACTTTTCATGCAATTTACTTTTCTTGCAATTTAAGTTTCAGTTATTTTACTTTCTTGTTCTTTAAGTTTCTATGCAAGTTACTTTCTGCACTTTATAATTCCTGCAAATTTACATTCTGTTGGCTACAGTTTCACACAATTCACTTCAATGTTAGCTTGACTAAACTAATCACCCACTAAAATTGCTTGATCCATCAATCCCTGTGGGATCGACCTCACTCTAAGTGAGTTATTACTACTTGATGCGACCCGGTACACTTGCCGGTTGGATCTATGTGTTTGGAAAATTTATTTTTCCACAAAAACACCATCACTGACTATCATTCTGCACAGTGCATACGATAACGTCATGGTTGAGATGGAAGAACTAAAAGCCAAAAGGAAAGGGACATGTTCGTTATCTCACGAAGATGCCAACTTGGAATCCATTAACAAGCTTCAAAGCCCTCCAAGGGTTCGAACAAAAGGATGTCCAAAAAATAGGCTAGGTTCAAAGTTGGACAAATAGATTGCAAATGCCCCAAAGAAGAAGAAAACAAAAGCTTTAAACGAGGTAAAAGGGATGTTCTTTAAATATGTGGTGATTGAGTTTAATTTTTTTGTTAATAGTTTTGCTAATATGTGAGTTTATTATTTCCAGTTAAACCTCTTTGATGCTGCATCAATGGTTTGTCCAAATTCCAGCCAATATCAAGGACGTGTTATGAATTATCAGTTCAGGGAACCAGTAGTAGGTGATAGTTTTTTGGGTGTATAGTTACAAAATATGGGTGTAAAGCTCAGTTTTTTTGGTGTATTTCTGAATTTTCTTGTGTTTGACATTTTACATATATATATATATTTCAGATGCTGCTGTTTATGTTATAAATTATTGTTTTTTTATTTTTTATGGTTTAGGGTTTAGGGATTTAGGGGTTTAGAGGTTTAGGGTTTAGGGTATTTAGGGTTTAGGGTTTTAGGGTTTAGGGGTTTAGGAATCCAGCATCAGGGAATAGAAGTTTGGGTGTATATTGAAATTGTTGGGGTGTAAAATTCCATGTTTTGGGTGTATAGTAGGTTGGGTGGCTTAGTATTTAGGGTTTTAGGGTTTAGGGTTTAGGGTTTTAGTATTTAGGGTTTAGGGTCTTAGGTTTTTAGGCTTTAGGGTTTAGGATTAAGAGTTTTAGGGTTAAAGCATCAGGGGATAGATGTTTGGGTGTATATTCAACTTTCCTTGGGTGTAAAATTTCATGTTTTGGGTGTATATCTGGTTTGATGTTTTCCTTCATATTTTAGCACATGTAATTCAGACCTTTTGAATACAATAGAGACAGGTTAATTATGAAAAAAATTTTTATAATAAAATTGGATTATAATTGGCAAAATTTTACAGCATGTGTTTTAATTGTTACAAGACTACATAACAGTTAGATTAATCAGTGTCAATATCATTAGAATCTATCTGACAATATGGACTCAATAACAATGAGGATGGCTTGGACAGTTTTATTGCATCACTTCCCCTAATGGCTTCAGCTTTGTCTTGATTCATTTCATGGAATAGAATCCGGGAAGCATATTCTACTCTATAGTGGTCCACCTTATCCTACAGTTTAAAAGAATATTCCTTTTAATCAACCATGTTAATATAGTAAAGTAATATAGAGTTATATAGTTTTAAACACAATTACCTAGGTCCAATTGTCATACTCATACTTCCCCTTTTAACGTTTTTGGGCTAAATTATTTCAAGTCACTTCATTACATAAATAGCACAGTCATAGCTGAAAAACAAGAAATAAATTAGCAAATTAAATATAAGAAATATTAATTTTCAGAGTGAAAGATTTATACCTTGTCTTTTGACCTGAGATGTTATTGTATGGTGGTTCAATTTCCTAATCCTTTCTCTTCAGAGGTGCCCCCCAGCATATACTATCATTCTTGAAATTACATATCCCTTAAAACACAAAACAAATCAGTAATATATGAATAAATTTAAAATACACCCAAAGGAACACAAACTTACACCTTATATTAAACATAAATGCACCCAAATATTAAAATACAAAACACAGAAAACAACTTACAATGAATTTATTTAGGTTCATTCTGGCATCGGATGGACATGTCTTGTGATATGGGTCGAGTATATAAAATTTTCTCTTTCTTGCATCAGCCACCCATAACCACCAATGGTTTGAATAGCAAACAGGTGCAAAAATCTGAAGCATGTCCACATTGAACAGTATTTTATTTTATTTGGCACATAACTAAAGAATAATAATAAGAAGTTTTAGAAACGAAAACTTACATATGGATGTGATGCTAATTTTTTGAGGTCCAAGAAGGGTATAAACATTGTGTAGTCTTCCATCCTGAATGGCTTATTGGTTTTAGGCTGTAAGAATTGCCCATTTGGATGATTTCCAATGGCCATGTTCTACAACAATTGTGAAACACTAAATGAAATACAGAAAATACACCCAAGTGAATACAGAAAATACACCCAAAAAATACATAAAATACATCCAAATAATACAGAAAATACACCCAAGATTCGTTGAAGTACACCTTACCACTATATCAGGGGGGAGACAGTATATTTCTTCTTGAAATCTTTTAATGTTTTGCTGGTTAAGTATGAGGCACATGGCAGAGACAATCTAGAAAAAAAGCCTAAATCAATTTACATCAATCAATATTGCAGTTACATTTCATGATAAAATCATTAATGTTATTGTAATATTACCTCAGCTTCTATATGTGTATCAGTTTTGAGAAATGCGAAGTGGACTTTTGACAAAATATATCGATCTTGGGCATTGAGTAGGCACACGGCGTCATACTCATTAGTGCCTCCATCTTCGTATGTCTTCACACGTGTGGCCCAGATGTAGCATTTCTCTTTCATTTCAGCCGACATCTCGTTGGTCCTCGCAGGAGTTTCAAACTTTTCAAAACTTTCTTTGCCACTATGCTTTTAAATCTATGGACTTTTACCTTTTGTTTTCACCCCACTGCCTGCAATTTTTTTCTCCAGCTCCCCTAATTGTTCTATTAGTTTTGGCGTTTCAGAAGTTTTTGCCCTCTCCCCCTCTTACGCTGCTGCTTCTTGTTGGCTTGAATTAGTCAAGCCAAGGATGAATGATGGCATTGAACCTTCTTTAGGAATGTAGGATGCTGTTTGTGCTATCATCATCAGTGCAGCAACATCTTCTGAGACTGTATTACTGCGTGATGACATATAACGTACTATAAGAATAAGAATAGACTAATGATATTGAAAACCAAATTTTACTCTGCTGAAATTTACATTTTAGATGCAGTTGGTGGAAGCGTCGGTGTGCTTTCTTCAGGTTTTGGGGGTGGTTCTGGAGTCCTGCAAGGTTACATAAAATGAATCATGTTATAAAAAAAACTAGTTACAGATCAATTGTGAAGATATACACCCCAACAAGGACAATATCCACCCAAACAATAATGAAATACACCCCAAGATTATTCCTTACCTTTTTGTAGTTTCTTCATTAATTTTTTCACTTGGAGACTTTGCAGGGGTTGTCTTGGACAGAGGTAGATAAACTTGAATCGAAACTCTAAACAAGACAAAAATAAAAGGTTAAGAAAGCCCTTAAAAATAAAATGGTTATAAGGTTGAAATTAACTTGAAAAACTCACATTGAAAGCGCTTCAGTTTGTGACTGTGTCTCTACCGGTACAACCATCATGTTCTGTTCAGCTGGGTCATTGGCTGATTCTTCTGCTAGACTCAACCTGAAATACACCCAAAGAAACTTAAAATACACCCGAAGCATTCAAAAGAAACACAAGCTTTGTTATTTTGAGAACTTACGCACTTCCAGTTTTTGCTTTTTTCTCCTGCTTTTTTTTCTTGAATAAAATAGTAAAGGGCTTTCTTTTCTAAAAAAAATATATACAGAATTAGAAGCAGAAGGTAATAAAAGATAAAAGCAACCGTTATTAGAAAGAGAAATTACATGCTATCCTCTGGTTCATCACTTCCTAAGTTTACTTCCGGTATTCTAAACATACAATAGATATCATTTAGTAAAAATATCATACGGTTAAATTAGGATAACAAGATTTTTATCAAATAAAGGTTCTTATGTTTTGGATGAGTCATAGTGACCTTCTGTCAATCGTAGGTCAGCTCCATTCTCCCTGGGAAACGAGAAACAATTATTAGCAACGAAAACACCTTAAAATCGATAATATACACCCCAAACATAACAAATCCCTGTGCAGCAGATTTTTCATTGTTTTTCTTCTTTTTAGATTCCCTTAAGAATTCTTCTAATTCTTCAGTTCTAATTTCGGATCTGACAGTACATGCATAAAAGAACATGTTAACAAATATAATTTTGATGATAAATGGTAATATAGCTTTACAAAGTATCCTACCCATGATAGGATTGAGTTTGTTTAGGAGATGAATCCTCAACAATGAGCTTGCTTTTTTTGGATTGCGTCATGGGGAAAAAAGTATGAATCAGAAAGACAAAATGAAATTGATCAGAAAATACTATCCAAACCAGTGCTTACTTTTTGGCTCTAGTCTGAATTTTTTTCTTTGTTTTTTATTTTTCTACTGGTGATGATTCTTTGTTTCTGAAAGTTAATAAGAAATGCTCTGTTAATACATGAAATTTTGAGAATAAACGGAAAAGAAAGCGATGATAATTTCAAAACATTACTTATCATTCGATTCAGTTTCTGAATCAGAATCCTCTTGAATCTTCTTCCTTTTTTGGATTCCATTCTGGAAGGCAAACAATCATTAGCAAAAAATACCCTAAAAGAGACAAAATACACCCTAAAAGTAACATAATACACCCTAAAAGTGACAAAATACACCCAAGTATGTTACTTACTTTTTGGCTGTTTGGGTGGGTTGTTTCCTCTTTGGTTCCTCTGAGTCTTCTTTAGTCTTAGCCTCAGAAGAAGAATAGACTTTAGCTTCAGACGTTTCACTCTCAGATGATGATGAACTTCCCTTACTTTTTTGTTTTTTTTATTTTTTTCTTTCTTTTCTTTTTTCTTCATTTGTTTCAATTTCTCTTTTGTTTCGGCCATTTTTACAATTCCCTGAAACAGTAGAAATGTTAGTTAACAGCATTCACGTAAATAAAATACACCCAAGGTATTCCGTTCACTTACCTTATGTCCATCCATTTCTGTTCTCATCCTTTCAACGAACTGCTCTCTATTCCAGTTGGAAATCTAGGGTTGTGCATGTCTTTCTTCTCCTTTCTTGTCTTTGTTTTTGGATAGAGGGAAATAGACTATCATCAGGGCAAACAGGCAGCTGTCGATTGACTTTTTCTTTTTCAGATTGTAATTAGTTATGCCCTTGATGATAAAATTCAGAACATGGGCTCCCCAGTTGTCCTCCTTTATTCTGTCCATCTTGAAAATTGGAGCTAGGTGCACAAGAGAGATTTTGTTTATTGTGGTTGGCAACAAGAACGCCATCTGTATATAGAGGATGAAAATCCTCTTGAACATGAGGTGATCCTGTTCATTTACAACACCAATACTCATCATCTCATTTGTCAGACTTTTTAGAGTCTTCCCTTGGAATCTTTTAAAAATCTGTTTGTTCTCTTCAAAAAGTTCTTTATAACTGACTTTCTCAGGAAATAGATCTCCTACAAAAAAGAAAACAACTTAAACTGAAAATCACCTGAAATACACCCAAACATCACTCAACGTCACTCATATACACCTCAATACCACTCATATACACCCAAATATCACTCATATACACCTATGTTTGTTTCTTGATTATATGATAGGAATAATATATTACGAAGAATGGAAATATAAAGGTTTTCTATAATGAGTTACTTGATGCGTTGAGGCCAAGCGCAGGCCTTATTGTGTTGGGTTTAACTCTAAACGAACCGTAGCTGGTTTCAAGTGTGTTTTTCCCCAATTTAAAGGAGTTAGCCAACTCTTTTAGTAGTTTGTGATGCACCCTCATTAGCGGGATGTGCATCAGTCCACCGAAACTTAAATCCTGAATAATTGCTTTCTTTTCCTCGCTCATTTGTTCAAATTTTTCACTCAACAAATGGGTTGCACATTTCAAGTCTTTGGTTTGCTATAAACAAAGCAAAATTAAAGTCATTAGAATAAGATATATTTGTATTAGAAAAAATTGACTTGTTCTAAGACATATATTTGTGCTTACATTGTATTTTTTTCCACCTTGATTTTTGCTTGCCATTTTTATTGCAATGAAAAAGAGATGCTGTCAACAGATAAAAAATACACCAAAAAATCAGAGCCATACACCCATAGATCAGTCAGATACACCCCATACTGCAATGAAAATGAGATGCTGTCAACAGATAAAAAATACACCAAAAAATCAGAGACATACACCCATAGATCAATCAGATACACCCCAATATCAGCCACATGCACCCAAACCTAGTCCCATATCTATTTTGTTTTTTTAATTGAACAAAATTAAATCAATTCAAAATCATATTCAATTCAGCTAAACATCCATAAAATGACACTACAAGGTCAAGCACAATTAGAATAGTAACTGTTAGACTTCAAAATTCCTAATATATATATCAGTCCCATACACTTCTACATTTTTTGGATTATATGACATTATATGAGTTTAGAAATATATTTAAGTTCAAAATGCCACTAGAAGCAACAGTCGCATGCCAAGTCCGAGATACACACCAGACAATCAGCCATATACACCAAAAAATTTGCCATATACACCCAAAAGTTAGTTAGAAGAGGAAGAGTCTTTCATGTAAACATGCACAAATTTACTTAAAAAACATGTAAACATGCACAAAATATGTACCAAATAAATCAAAACACACGTTAAAGCATTCACTAGAAGTATGTAAGATAGCGTAAATGAAGAACTGTTTCATCAGAACAGTAATACGAGATCTAAAACAAGAAGAACCTAGAAGAACCTAGAAGAAACAGAGCGAGAAATACTGATGATATAATGCTTTGATTTCGAAATCAGAAACAGATATGTGTAAAACCTTGAAGAACAGTAAAACAGTATGTTACCTTGAATAATGTTTCTTTCTTTTTTCTGCTGATTTTTTATGGAGATTTGTATCTTTTATTCTTAAATTCTTCTACTCTTTGCGAGGAATTGGAACTTTTCTTCAGAATCATAATTTATTTTGAATGTGGCTTGAAACTTGATGGTTTGCATTTTGTTTGAGGAAAAAGAGGAAGAGTGTGCCATAATGAGCGTATTTTGGAAAACGCAACCATTGTGTGAGGCGCGTGCATTTGACGCTCCATTCTAAAGAGTGAGTGCGGGTGATTTTTTTTGGGTTGGGCAAACTTGTATAGATTGTAAGCTAAAAAGGCTTGTATGTGTAGTAGGCCTATTTCACTATTTGGTGGATATTTTTGGGGAGTAATTACCCAAATTAGTTCCTGATATTTTTGAAATCAGATACTTTAGTCTCTTAGATTCCAAAATACACAAAGTAGTCCCTATAATTTACCTTGGTTAGGCAATGTAGTTTACCTTGGTTAGGCTGCGACGCCAATTTGTGCTATTAGTCAATATCGTTGACTACAAATCCGACTACTAACATAAAATGTTAAATCGCATACTTAACGCCATATTTAAAGATCCAAAATGATGTGATTGAGAGGTGTGGTAAGGGAGGCTTTCCTCAAACCTCGTGGCGCACAAAATGTCAAAATGCCCCCTACTTTCGTCCAATTCACCATCTCCATCATGCATCTATCTCTCACCATTACGCTGCAACCCCACCGTTAGCATGATTTGCGCACACAACAACAGAGGTGCATGTAATCACAGTAAACTTGTATCGAAGGTGAGAATTAATTCACCATTGTTGACTTTTAAATGTGTTTAATAATAGATTAATTTAATTTATTGTTTTGTTGTCTGTATAGAAATTAGTGAAGAAAGAAACCATAACAAATTATAATAGTTTGTGTTTAGTTGTTGATGCTTTCTCCTAACTTGGTAATAATTGCAAAAGCTAATTTAACTTTCCACAAGTAATTTATTTCGTTGAATGTGCACAAACTACCCCATGGTTTCTTTATATGCTTTATTCTTGTGTTGAATGTGTCTCTTTGGTTGTGAGAATAGGTGAATCTTTGTCCCTTTTTTGTTCTTTAAAAGTTGTCAATTTTTGTAGGATTGTCAAAATGAGTTAAACCCATTGAGCCTGACTGTTTATCTATTTAAACGGATAGATTTTGCCTTTAAAATTAAGTCCATTTAATTTTGAGTTAAATGGAGTAATTTGCAAACTAAATGAACGACCCGTTAAAATTTTTATTTTATTATTTTTGTCTTTTTTTTTTCCAAAAAATAGCACTTTTGACTAACTCCCATAGTGGTATTTGAGATTGATAACTTTCACTATTTTAGTCTTTTAAATTTAAAATTTACTATATTGGTCTCCAAGACCTAGCTCTAGACACCATATTAGTCATTGGACCCTTTTCAGTGTTGAGTCAACAAATGGAATGCTGAGTTAATTCTGACTTTTTGTTTTAACTCTTAAATAAGGCAAAAACGATGTCGTTCTGGAGAATGAAGAGAGATATAATGATTTGTACATCATATAAACTTTTCTTCATCTTTTTTTTTCCTTGTTTAAGTGACAAAATGAAACAACACTAATTAGTCATGTATCCAACATGACAAGTTAGAGCCAATTAAGCACTTAGTTCGTAATATTATTTACAATCCGACTCATTAACTAAAAAAAGTATTTTTTTATTTAAGGTTTTTAACCTAAACGTGATATTTTTTGCTAAAATGTTTTTCAAAAAAATAAAATAAAAGAATAAATGGGCCAACCCATTTAACTCATCGAGATGGCTATAAATGATTAGGGGTAAAAAACTATGGCTCATAAACAAAATGGGCTTAAATAGACCAGCCCATTTAATTGGCAGACTTAGACGGACCGAACTTAAATGGGCCGAATTGGCCCGTTTGACAGCCCTAAATTTTTTTATCACAAGTTATAACTCTAATGAGAAAGAGCATTCAAAAAATTGTGTTCCAATTTAAACCTTGCATTTTTACCTAGATACTATGCTAAGTCAAATTTGATTAGACATTATATTGAAAATTTTTTCTAGAACAAAAGTATTATATTCGAGTCAAATTTGAGAGACAATGCAAAAGTAAAATAGAAGAAATAATTATATTTGATTATATCTGGGGGCTTCATACTAATAGTTTTTTTTTAGATTTTACTTAGATACATAAGATTTTGTGGCGAATTTTATTTAAATAGTTAATAATTTTTGTTTTATGAGCAATACATTTATAGATTAGTAAAAAGAATCTTAAAATACTTTGAATAATGTTGTTTCAGGAGATTTTGAAGATAAACTAAACAAAATAAGGACTAAGATAAATAAAAAGAAGCTTAGAACAAATTTTGAAGCCAAAGACACGCTTTGAAGCTAAGGAGCCACTTTAAAGGACACACTTTGAGACTCAAACTCACCAAATTGAAGCCTAGACTCATTTGCCGTCTAACACCAAATGAGTGGCGTCCAACGGCAAAAGGGGGATCGTGCATACGCACAAATGTAGTAGAAAAAGAGGTCATGCGTACGCATCCTATAAGCGAACACATGTTTTTGGCATAGTCTCCAATATTGTGCATTCACTTCCCACATTTGTACGCACGACTCCCATTTCGTGTCCCACGAAAGTTCCTTGGCGTTTCACGGCTAATTCAAATAGAGAGCAATTTTAGGCCTAATTGGAAAAAGAAAGCAAGTCATCCCACACCAACATTGTGTGTCCCACGAAAAAATCTGACAAAGACTAAATTTGGCCCAAAGTGGTAAAAGAAAGCTAGCTGTCCCACAACTCTTCTTTGGTCTGCCATGACAAAATTAAACAGAGAGTAAAATTGGGCCATTTGGAAGGCCAAAATTCATGCTGTCTCACGGCCTTCATTGGCATCCCTCTATGAACCAAGTCAGAGGCTAGTGGAATCAATTTGTGAAGAAAAAGGAGCATTTCGTGCAACGACTAAATTGGGCTCTCAACGGCAAACTTCACAATATCAATTCCAACCTTTGGAGGCTTGAATAATAAACTAATTTGGTGATGTTGACAAGAAAAATTAACATTGCTAAAACCCATGAGTTGAATTAGACTTGAATCTAAGTTGAATTGGAACTGAATTTCAGAGGAATTTGCATTTGAAGTTGGAGGTAATTTGGGGAAGGAAGTATAAAAGTTGGGAGGAGAGAACTGAGAAGGACTTTTTGCCATTTTCTTGACTTTTACATAATTCTTTATTCTTGTAATTCTTCTGAGACATGAATCACTAACTCTTCTTCATTGAGGGAAAGAGCCGTGTTAATCTCTAATGGAATGAATTTATTGCTTCTCTATCTTTGATTTGTACATTATTACTTTTAAGAGAGAATTTTCGTTCTTTATTTCAATTATTCAAATCCATTAGAAAATGGTTTGAGTCTGAATTGAATTTCATGATAAATTGAAAAATTGAATCATAGGAACTAAGCGTGAAGATCCTCTCTCTCAAAACTTATTGTTTTGAATTTAGATTTGATACGTGATGAGCGGATAAATTGTACGCTTTTTGGCATTGTTTTTAGTATGTTTTTTAGTATGATCTAGTTAGTTTTTAGTATATTTTTATTAGTTTTTAGTTAAAATTCACTTTTCTGGACTTTACTATGAGTTTGTGTGTTTTTCTGTGATTTCAGGTATTTTCTGGCTGAAATTGAGGGACCTGAGCAAAAATCTGATTCAGAGACTAAAAAGGACTGCAGATGCTGTTGGATTCTGACCTCCCTGCACTCGAAGCGGATTTTCTAGAGCTACAGAGTCCCAATTGGCGCGCTCTCAACGGCGTTGGACAGTAGACATCCTGGGCTTTCCAGCAATATATGATAGTCCATACTTTGCCCAAGATTTGATGGCCCAAACCGGCGTTCAAAGTCACCCTCAGAAATCCCAGCGTTAAACGCCGGAACTGGCACCAAAATGGGAGTTAAACGCCCAAACTGGCATAAAAGCTGGCGTTTAACTCCAAGAAGAGTCTCTACACGAAAATGCTTCAATGCTCAGCCCAAGCACACACCAAGTGGGCCCGGAAGTGGATTTTTATGTCATTTACTCATCTCTGTACACCCTAGGCTACTAGTTTTCTATAAGTAGGACATTATACTATTGTATTTTGATCTTGGTTCTTCTGGTTTCCTCTTTGGGGCCGAAACCAATGATCACACTATCACTTATGTATTTTCAACGGTGGAGTTTCTACACACCATAGATTAAGGTGTGGAGCTTTGCTGTACCTCGAGTATTAATGCAATTACTATTGTTCTTCTATTCAATTCCGCTTGTTCTTGTTCTAAGATATCACTTGTTCTTCAACTTGATGAATGTGATTATCCGTGACACTCATCATCATTCTCACCTATGAACGTGTGACTGACAACCACCTCCGTTCTACCTTCGATTGGGTGAATATCTCTTGGATTCCTGATACACGATGCATGGTTGATCGCCTGACAACCGAGTGCTCGCCTGACAACCGAGCCAGCCATTCCGTGAGATCAGAGTCTTCGTGGTATAGGCTAGAACTGATGGCGGCATTCAAGAGAATCCGGAAGGTCTAACCTTGTCTATGGTCTATCATCCTTGGCAGACCCTTCCTAGCCACAGCAAAGGCTGTGATTGATGTTGATTGAGGAGAGTTGATCATTCAAGTGAATGAAGAATCCCTTGTGTTTAAGGCTCAAGGATATCCCTCTGTCATCATGGAGAGGAAGCATGAAGAGCTTCTCTCAAAACAGAGCCAAACAGAGCCCCCACAGTCAAACTCTAAGTTTGGTGTTGGGTGGCCACAACCAACTTCTAAGTTTGGTGTTGAACCCCCACATTCAAACTCTAAGTTTGGTGTTGGGAGGTTCCAACATTGCTCTGAACATCTGTGAGGCTCCATGAGAGCCCTCTGTCAAGCTACTGACTTTAAAGAAGCGCTTGTTGGGAGGCAACCCAATGTTATATTTTATCTATTCTCTTTTGTTATTTTATGTTTTTTGTAGGTTGATGATCATGAGAAGTCACAAAATCAATTGAAAAAGCAAAAACAGAATGAAAAACAGGAAGAAAAATAGCACACCCTGGAGGAAGAACTTACTGGCATTTAAACGCCAGTAAGGCTAGCTGTTGGGCGTTTAACGCCCAGTCTGGCACCATTCTGGGCGTTTAACGCCAGAAAGGGGCACCAGACTGGCGTTAAACGCCAGAAAAGGGCAAGAAGCTGGCGTTAAACGCCAGAAATGGGCACCAGCCCGGCGTTTAACGCCAGAAATGGCTAAAAACGCATTTTTTCTTGCCATTTGGTGCAGGGATGACTTTTCCTTGACACCTCAGGATCTGTGGACCCCACAGGATCCCCACCTACCCTACCACACTCTCTCTCTTCTTCACCCATTCACCAATCACCTCAACACCTCTTCCCCAGAAACCCTTCACCTATCAAATCCGATCTTTCTCTTCACCACTCACATCCACCCTTCATAAAACCCCACCTACCCCACTATTCAAATTCAAACCATTTTCCCACCCAAACCCACCCTCCCATAGCCGAACCCTACCCCTCTCCCCACTCCTATATAAACCCATCTTCACTCCTTCATTTTCACACAACCTAAACACTACTTCTCCCCCTTTGGCCAAACCACAAAGCCATTTCCATCTCCTTCATTTCTTCTTCTTCTACTCTCTTCTTTTCTCTTTTGCTCGAGGACGAGCAAACCTTTTAAGTTTGGTGTGGTAAAAGCATTGCTTTTTGTTTTTCCACAACCATTTATGGCATCCAAGGCCGGAAAAACCTCTAGAAAGAGGAAAGGGAAGGCAAGAGCTTTCACTTCCGAGTCATGGGAGATGGAGAGATTCATCTCAAGGGATGCACTTTCCTCCACAAAACTATTGGGAGCAACTAAATACCTCCCTAGGAGAATTGAGTTCCAACATGGGACAACTAAGGGTGGAGCATCAAGAACATTCCATCCTCCTCCATGAAATTAGAGAAGATCAAAGAATCATGAGAGAGGAGCAACAAAGACAAGGAAGAGACATTGAGGAGCTCAAGCACTCCATAGGATCTTCAAGAGGAAGAACAAGCCGCCATCACTAAGGTGGACCCGTTCTTTAATTTCCTTGTTTTTTACTTTCCTGTTTTTCGAATTTTAGTGCTTATGTTTATCTATGTTTGTGTCTTGTGATCATTAGTGTCTTAGTGTCTATGCCTTAAAGTTATGAATGTCCTATGAATCCAACATCTCTCTTAAATGAAAAATGTTTTTATTACAAAAGAACAAGAAGTACAGGATTTCGAATTCATCTTTAAAACTAGCTTAATTATTTTGATGTGGCGGCAATACTTTTTGTTTTCTGAATGTATGCTTGAACAGTGCATATGTCTTTTGAATTTGTTGTTCATGAATGTTAAAAATTGTTGGCTCTTGAAAGAATGATGAAAAAGGAGACATGTTACTGAGGATCTGAAAAATCATAAAAATGATTCTTGAAGCAAGAAAAAGCAGTGAATACAAAAAAAAAAGAAGAAAAAAAAAGAAGGAGAACAACGAAGAAAAAAGGGAGAAAAGAAAACGAAAAAAAAGAGAGAAAGAAATAAACTTGTGATCCAAGGCAAAAAGACCCTGGACACCTCTAATTGGGGACTCTAGCAAAGCTGAGTCACAATCTGAAAAGGTTCACCCAATTATGTGTCTGTGGCATGTATGTATCCGGTGGTAATACTGGAAGACAGAGTGCTTTGGGCCACGGCCAAGACTCAATAAGTAGCTGTGTTCAAGAATCATCATACTTAACTAGGAGAATTAATAACACTATCTGGATTCAGAGTTCCTAAAGAAGCCAATCATTCTGAATTTCAAAGGATAAAGTGAGATGCCAAAACTGTTCAGGGGCAAAAAGCTACTAGTCCCGCTCATCTAATTAGAGCTAAGTTTCTTTGATAATTTGGAGTCTATAGTATATTCTCTTCTTTTTATCTTATTTGATTTTCAGTTGCTTGGGGACAAGCAACAATTTAAGTTTGGTGTTGTGATGAGCGGATAAATTGTACGCTTTTTGGCATTGTTTTTAGTATGTTTTTAGTATGATCTAGTTAGTTTTTAGTATATTTTTATTATTTTTTAGTTAAAATTCACTTTTCTGGACTTTACTATGAGTTTGTGTGTTTTTCTGTGATTTCAGGTATTTTCTGGCTGAAATTGAGGGACCTGAGCAAAAATCTGATTCAGAGACTAAAAAGGACTGCAGATGCTGTTGGATTCTGACCTCCCTGCACTCGAAGCGGATTTTCTGGAGCTACAGAGTCCCAATTGGCGCGCTCTCAACGGCGTTGGAAAGTAGACATCATGGGCTTTCCAGCAATATATGATAGTCCATACTTTGCCCAAGATTTGATGGCCCAAACCGGCGTTCAAAGTCACCCTCAGAAATCCCAGCGTTAAACGCCGGAACTGGCACCAAAATGGGAGTTAAACGCCCAAACTGGCATAAAAGCTGGCGTTTAACTCCAAGAAGAGTCTCTACACGAAAATGCTTCAATGCTCAGCCCAAGCACACACCAAGTGGGCCCGGAAGTGGATTTTTATGTCATTTACTCATCTTTGTACACCCTAGGCTACTAGTTTTCTATAAGTAGGACATTATACTATTGTATTTTGATCTTGGTTCTTCTGGTTCCCTCTTTGGGGCCGAAACCAATGATCACACTATCACTTATGTATTTTCAACGGTGGAGTTTCTACACACCATAGATTAAGGTGTGGAGCTCTGCTGTACCTCGAGTATTAATGCAATTACTATTGTTCTTCTATTCAATTCTGCTTGTTCTTGTTCTAAGATATCACTTGTTCTTCAACTTGATGAATGTGATGATCCGTGACACTCATCATCATTCTCACCTATGAACGTGTGACTGACAACCACCTCCGTTCTACCTTCGATTGGGTGAATATCTCTTGGATTCCTGATACACGATGCATGGTTGATCGCCTGACAACCGAGTGCTCGCCTGACAACCGAGCCAGCCATTCCGTGAGATCAGAGTCTTCGTGGTATAGGCTAGAACTGATGGCGGCATTCAAGAGAATCCGGAAGGTCTAACCTTGTCTGTGGTATTCTGAGTAGGATTCAATGACTGAATGACTGTGACGTGCTTCAAACTCCTGAGGGCGGGGCGTTAGTGACAGACGCAAAAGAATCACTGGATTCTATTCCGGCCTGATTGAGAACCGACAGATGGATAGCCGTGTCGTGACAGGGTGCGTTGAACATTTCCACTGAGAGGATGGGAGGTAGCCACTGACAACGGTGAAACCCTTGCTTAAGCTTGCCATGGAAAGGAGTAGGAAGAATTGGATGAAGACAGTAGAAAAGCAGAGAGACGGAAGGGACAAGCATCTTCATACGCTTATCTGAAATTCCTACCAATGAATTACATAAGTATCTCTATCTTTATCTTTATATTTTATTCGCATATCACCATACCCATTTGAGTTTGCCTGACTAAGATTTACAAGGTGACCATAGCTTGCTTCATACCAACAATCTCTGTGGGATCGACCCTTACTCGCGTAAGGTTTATTACTTGGACGACCCAGTACACTTGCTGGTTAGTTGTGCGAAGTTGTGTTTATGCCATGGTATTGAACACCAAGTTTTTGGATTCATTACCGGGGATTATTTGATTTGTGAAAAGTATTGATCACAATTTCACATACCTGCGACAGTGAATTAACTAAATTCAGATCATAAGAATTGTGTGGTTTAGAAATCAGGGAATGTGCTTCATCTCCTCTCATGAGCAGTTGATCAATGAATTGGCAATTGATTAAGTCAAGAGAGGTTGAGTTTCCAAGAAATTAGAGCTCAATCACTTATAATTTGCCAGAGATTTATAATTACATGATTGAGATAGTGTTGAGATTTATCATTTTGGAGGAATTAACATCTCTAAACATCAATGCTCTTTCTCATCTTATTTTTTAAATTGCTTGATTTTTATTTTTATTTATTGCTTCATTTAACTTCTGCAATCGAGATCTATCTACTGCTTATGTTCTTAATTCATTTATGAGCGTTGTTGTCATTTTATTAAGGGATAAGTATTGTTTTGGTCACTAATGTTTAGGGTCAGAATCGAAATCGTCCCCAACGTAATTTTTGATTTAGAATCGTCCTTAACATTATATTTCGTATTAAAATCGTCCTTTTAACTTTTAATGGACAAAAATACCCTCCTCTACCACCAGCACCTTTACCACCACCACCATCTCCTTTACTCCACCACCACCACCTCCCTTACTCCCATCAAATACTAATAATCAGATTCAAGAACACCAACAATAACACATTATTCAAATTCAGAAACAACAACATCAAATTCAACAAAATAATCAACACACAACAACAATGAAATCAAAAAAATAATAAATCAAAATCAGAAGCAGAATTAGAAGCAGAAACAAAGCAGAAGCAAAAGCAGACACAGATGCAGAAGCAAAAGAAGAAGCAAATGCAGATGCAAATGTAGAAATAGAATTGGAAGTAGATGCAGAAGAAGAAGCAGATGCAAAAGCCGAAGCAAAAGAAGAAACAGAAAAAGAAGCAGATGCAGATGTAGATGCAGAAGCAGAATCGGAAGCAGATGCAAAAGAAGAAGCAGATACAGAAGCCGAAGCAGAACCACTTGGTGCCGCCCGTGCCTCTTCCCCTTCCGTCACTACCTCGCGCTTTGTCCTTTCTTCTTCCTCGCACACCACCCACCGCGGAACGAGCCAAGCTCTCTCCCTAGCTCACGTCTCCTCTCTCTCTTGCGAGCTCTAATTCCCGACGCCGACTCCAAGCTTTGCCGGTGCCGTCCTCCTTTCCCTTTCCCCTTTTCCTCCCCCTGCATCCTTTCCCCTTTTCCTTTCTTCCCTCCCCCCTCGCGTTCTTTTCTCTTTTTTTTAATTTTATAATTTTTTATTAGAATAGGGGTAATTTAGTAATAAAATTAAAAATTTTATTAAAAAAGACGATTTTAATACGAAATAAAACGTTAAGGATGATTCTAAATTAAAAATTACGTTCAGAATAGTTTCAATTTTGACCTTAAATATTAGGACCAAAATAATACTTACCCCTTTTATTGATTTCAATCATTTACCTTCCAGCTATTTACATTCTTGTCATTTACTTTCAATCACATACATTACAGTTATTTACTTTAATGCCAAGTTATCTAGTTTCATGCCATGCTCTTTGATTTATTCTCATCCAAATTTGATTTGTCTAACTAGAATAATCAATTGATTATTGTTGCTTGATCCATTAATCCTTTTGGGAACGATAGCCCACTCCTCGTAGTATTACTTGATGCGATCCGGTGTACTTGCCGGTAGTTTGTGGATATTGTAAAAATCCGTATCAAATTTTTGACGTCGTTGTCAGGGATTGATTGTGATTGACAATGACTATGTTAATTGACACTTTGATTAGACATTTTTTATTTATTTTGTTTTTATTTTTTTTCCATTTAATTATGCACTGCACTTATTTACTGTATTCGTGCTTGTTATTTGTTTGTGATATTGCATCATTTAGAACTATCCTCACTTTAACTGAGAGGTCACTTTTTCTTTTGGTGATTTTGTGTGCATGCTGGGTAATCAAGAAGAGGAACCTCTCCTCTTTGATTTGGAAATTGAGTGAACCCTTTGGAGGTTAAGAAAACAAGCCAGGAACAAGAGAATTATTGAGGAAAGTAAAGAAGAATCTAAAAATAGTATGGTTGAGAATCCTAATCATCATCACAACATCAATTTCGGTGGTAACAATGCTCAACCTTCCACGAGAACATTGGGTTCATATACTGCCCAAATCCTAAAAATTGTGGCAGCAGCATCCTTACCCCTACAGTGAATGCTAATAATTTTGAATTGAAGCCATAATTAATTTCTCCAGTTCAGCAATATTGCTAATTTGGAGGAAGCCTAAAAGAGGACCCCAACCAGTATATTTCTAGTTTTCTCCAAGTTTGTGACATTGTAAAGACCAATGGAGTTCCTATTGAGGCCTATATATTTCTATTGTTTCCTTTCTCAATGAGGCACTAGGCTAGGCAATGGCTTGAGACCCAACCTAAAGAAAGTATCACCACTTGAAATGACTTGGTGAGCCAGTTTCTAATAAAGTTCTTTCCACCTCAGAGGTTAACCAAGTTGAGAACGGATATACAAATCTTTAGGCAGCAGGAGGGAAAATCACTATATGAGGCATGGGAGAGATATTACAAATTATTGAGAAAATTCTCTCCGGATATGTTTACTGACTAGGTTTAATTGAAAATTTTCTATGATGGCATCACTCCACCATCAAGAAATTCTTTGGATGATTCAGTTGGAGGTTCATTACACATAAAGAATATCACAAAGGAAGCTCTTGAACTCATTGAAATTGTGGCAAATAACTAATACTTATTTTCCTCAGAAAGAAATAATGTGAAAGGAGGAGTTATAGAGTTGAATACTGATGGGGTTAAATGTCGGTTCAGAATTTTCACAACAGAATTATGTCGTAAGTATAGTCCAAACAAATAAATAACTCTCAATCAAAATTTAAATAATACAAATCAAAATAATCGGAAGTAGAATTCTGAGTGGTTTTTCCTAAGAATTGCAATCGAGTGCTCAATTATTTCAATGAGATATTGGGGTTTTGATTAAAATAAACAGAAATGTAGATAACAAGAAATTAAGACAATTAAGGAAATTAACTAAGAAAGATCTTGGTAAGGATTGATGGTTAAGGATCATTATCCTTGTTACTAACTACAACATGATAATTACAAAGAGCAATCCCATTTCGTCATCTCCAACATCGGAGAAGAGTCAAATGGGCTTAATTAATTCTAATCCATAAGTCCTAATCAACTTATTAATTGAATTAACAAAAGATTAACTCAATGAAATCAAGATTAATTAAAATCTCCAAATTATCAACCAACTTGGACATTAGTAACTCAAGGTTACCTAAGTTACCAACTTAAGCCAAGAATGCAAAAATCTACTCCATAATCAAAGAAAATATTTCATCAAACACTTGGTGAACATAGAAATAAAACATGGTAAAATACAAGAATTAATAAAAAGCTATAACTAACCAAGACAAGGAATCAATGCTAGCAAACTAAACAAACATATATAAAACTTAAAACATTAACTTCATTAATGAAAATCAAGAATTCAACAATCATTCATTAAATAACAAACTAGAGATAAGCAAACTAACACCAAAATCTAAGAGAATTATAATGTAAGAACACAAGAAAATAAGATAAAAACTATAATTAAACATGTCTAAAACTTAAAACTAACAAGAAAACTTAGGAAAACCTAAGGGATTTTAGAGAAAAGTTGGAGCTTCTCTCTCTAGAATCCCACTAAATCTAAGAAGAAAAATCTAAAAATGTGAATATGGTAGTGTGTGTCTTGAAGTCCCTCCATCCTCTACTTGAATAAAATTAGAAATAAGTTGGATTGGATCCAAGAAAGTCTGAAATCGCGACCCATGTGTTTACTTAAGTAAATCACATGCTGTTAATCATGTGTATGCATAAGGGATGCGTACACAGAAATTGGAAATTCTCCAAAAGATGCGTACGAATGATTGGATAGATTTTCAAAACTTTATTTATTCATAAATTCTCCATTTTTACATGGTTTTTCTTCGTTTCTTCAAGTCATCCTTGTCTTTTAAGCTTGAAATCATTCAACAAACATATCAATGCATCGAATGGAATAGAAGCGAATTAATTTTAGCAATTTAAGGGCCTATAAAGCATGTTTTTAATCATTAAGCACAATTAGGAGAAACTCACAAAACTATGCTATTTCAATGAATAAATGCAAGATAAGTTGATAAATTCCCTTCTTTTTAACCCAGAATTCACCATAAAATATTGGTTTATTAGATACCTTAGATACTCTTATTGCACAAAACAAGATTATATATCAACAACTCATGGCACTTGATGTGTGGAAAACGATCCAACACAAAACTCACCGGCAAGTGTACCGGGTCGCATCAAGTAATAAAAACTCACGGGAGTGAGGTCGATCCCACAGGGATTGAAGGATTGAGCAATTTTAGTTTAGTGGTTGATTTAGTCAAGCGAATCAAGTATTGGTTGAGTGGTTTATCTTTAACAGAAGCTAAATTGCTTGGAATGTAAAGGGAGAGGGGAGAATTGCAGTAAATTAAAGAACAGGAAAGTAAAGTTGCTGAATCTTAAAGAACAAGAAATTTAAATGACTGAAACTTAAAGTGTAAGAAATGCAAATTGCGGTAACTTAAAGTGCAAGGAATGTAAATTGCTTGAATGGAAAAAGGGAGTTGAGGATTGGGAATTCAGAAATTCAGCAAGGGAAAGTAAATTGCAACAATTAATAAAGCAGAAGAGGACTTGGAAATAACTAAAATTCAAACAGAAAATGAAATTAAATTGCAGCAGGGTTCACAGAAGAACAACAAGAAAAATGGGATCTCAGGACTCAAGAGACTAGATAGCAAAGTCTAGATCTCAATTACCTTCCCAGATCCAAGTTCACAAAGTAATTAACAAGAAATTGAAGAGGAAGCAGTAAAGGAAATGAAATTAAGTTCAATTATGCAGAAGAGGGTTTAAAGAGAATTTGAATGGAGATTGAGACAGAATTTCCTCAATTCTTCACACCCAAAGCTCAAACAAGAAAAATAAAAATGCCCAAGCAAGAACGAGGAAGAAGAGAGATCAATTCTCCTCCCCAATTCTCTGAAATTTCAGTAAAGTCTCCAAGAGAAACTTCAAAAGCTCCAAATAAAAGTAAAGGTTCAAAGGAAAATTCAAAGTTCAAAAGTAAAGGGAAACGTTCCTAATTACATCAAACTAGCTCCTATTTATACACTTTCCATTCTTGGATCTTAGGATTTGGGTGGGCTTTTGATTTGGTGAAGAAATGAATTTTACTGGATTTTTAATCCAATTATATCCCATGAAGGATTGCTTCCAGGAGGCTGCCCTGCCCTTGTGGAGGGCAGGGCAGAAAATTGGTGCGTGCAGCCTTGGTGCGGGCGTGGTGCATTGGTGCGTGCTGCAGAATGCTGCCCTGCCCTCGCGGAGGGCAGGGCAGAAAATTCTGGTGCGCCAGATTGGTGCCTGTGCGCGCTGCTGGTGCTGCCGAATGATGCCCTTGGTGCGCCAGGTTGGTGCGCTGGCCGTGCCACAACAAAATGCTGCAGGGCAGTGTTTCCAAATTGAAGTCCCGTGTTCGAGACTTGGCCGATACACACGCTGCCCATTTTCCTTGGCTTTCTTGGCACCAAAGTGAAGCCTAGTTCCTTGCTTCCTCATTGTTCCGTGTTCAACTCTTGTGGCAAGCATTGGTAGGCTTTTTCGTTTGATTTATTTTTCCATGAAGGCCCGATACTGCCCTTGTGGAGGGCAGGGCAAGGTTTTGTTCTTCTTTGATCCAAGGCACAATTTTGTGCTCTGCCCTTGTCGTGGGCAGGGCAGAGTTGCCTTTCAAGCCTTGTTTGCTTATGTTGCCCTCCTAGAGGGCAGTGTGCCCTTGTGGAGGGCAATACTTGCTTCCCTCCTTCTTGCGCCACACCTTTTTCTCCTTGGGCCACGCTTTCTCTTTTCTTATTTTCTTCACCTACAATCAACCAAAACAACTACTCAAAGTATCACTAAATTCACAAGGCTTATAAATCAATTAAAATTCAATTAAATTTAGCTTAAACCTCATGAGTTAGCATCAAATTCATGGTAGTTGCTTGATCTAAAGAAATTATGCATTTTCACTCCAAATCACTTACTTAGGATGCAAGAAAGTGCATAAAGACTAATAAAACAAGTGGAATTAGCTTGAAAAATGGGTATATGATGACTTGTCATCAGCACTCACTAAACAAGTAGGAGGCTTGCATGTTTCTGCAATACATACCTAAAATCTCTCTTATGACATGATTGGAAGAGCAAGTTATGGTGAAAATTGTGACACATTCAACCTTGAGCAACCTTCAGTGTGGTAATTAAATTTCATGGGCAACCCATCCAAGCCACAATAAAATGACATATTCTCTTAGCAGAATATGAGGTCTTGCTTGTTGGCTTGAAGCTAGATAAAGAAGTAGGAGCAGAAAAGTTGATAGTGTTTAGTGACTCTCAAGTGGTAACTTCACAGATTAATGGCACTTATCAAGTCAAAGACCCCAACATGAAGAAATACTTAGATAAAGCACGGGAACAATTAGCGCAGTTCTCAGAAGGAGAAGTTCGACACATAACTCGGAAATCAAACGCCCAAGCAAATGCCCTTTCCAAATTAGCCAGCACTAAGCCAGGGGAAAACAATAAGAGTCTCATCTAGGAAACCCTCCACGTGCCATCAATATTAAAGGAAGTTGACAATTCGGGCATAATGGCGATATCCAATCAAAATTTAGGATGGATGACCCATATAGTCAACTATCTTAAATTTGATGTTCTCCCTGCAAATCATAAGGAGGCTCGAAGACTCATAAGTGAAGCACAAAGTTACACACTAGTCTACAATGTTCTATATAAAAGAGGGATATCAACACCTCTCTTGAAGTGCATCCCGATATCCAACACAAAGGAGGTCCTAGAGGAAGTACACAATGGCATATGTGGGAACCACCTAGGGACTTGATTATTAGTTAAGAAGGTGATCTAGGCCAGCTTCTTTTGGCTGACCTTACAAAGAGATGCGGCCGAATTCGTTAAAAAGTGTCCGCCTTGTTAGAAGCATGCTAACATCCATGTTGCGCCACCTGAAGAGTTTATTAGGTGTTACCTGATAAACCCCATTTGTAGGGTTTATCTTGTATTGATTTTAAGGGATTTTATGACCTTTTACCCACATTTATTCAATGAAATAGCATGGTTTCATGATTGTCTCCCAATTTGTGCTTAAGTGTGAAAACATGCTTTCTAGGTCCTTAATTAGCTAAATTTAAATCACATTTGATTCCAGTAGATGCCTTGATTTGTTTGTTAAGTGATTTCAGGTTGAAAAGGGCTAGGGAAGGATCAAAGAAGTGAAAGGAAGGCATACAAAGTGGAGAAGATCATGAAAATCCAAAGAATTGAACTCGCCCATGGACGCGCGCACGCACCAGGCGCTTACGTGCCCCTTGCGAATTACCCTATGGATGCGTACGTGTACTGTGCGCGTACACGTCGGTGCTGGTATATGATTTTTTTTTAATGAAAACTTGGCCAGCAAATTCAGAAGGGTTGTGGGGCCCAATCCCAACCAACTTTGGCGCCAAAAATGCTATTTAAAGCCAAGGATTGAAGAGCAAAGGGGGATTCCATCATTCACACTCATTAGGATTAGTTTAGATTTAGTTTCTAGAGAGAGAAGCTCTCACTTCTCTCTAGAATTAGGATTAGGTTTAGATTAGAATTTCTAGATCTAGGTTTTCATTCATGCTTTCTTCTACTTCTTCTTCTCAATTCCTTGTTGTTGCAATCATCATTCTTCTATTCTTTTGTTGTAATTTCCTTTATGTTGTTCTTGTACTTTGTTGTAGATATACTCTTGTCTCTTCTACTTTCTTCCAATTCTATTTGAGGTAATTCATAATAATTGTGTTTCTTTTGATTGTTGTTATAAATTCCTTGCAATAATTTTTGTTAGATTTCATTGTTATTGTCAATTTACGATGCTTTTCTTTCATGCCTTTTAAGTGTTTGACAAAATACTTGGTTGGATTTTAGTATAGATTTTGTTCCTCTTGGCCTAGGTAGAGTAATTAGTGACTCTTGAGTTATCTAATTCCTTTGTTGATTGATAATTAGAAGTTGCTAATTGATTTGAATGCCTCTAAAGCTAGTCTTTCCTTTAGGAGTTGATTAGGACTTGAGGAATCAAATTGATTCATCCACTTGACTTTCCTCCATGGTTAGAGGTTAACTAAGTGGTAGCAAGAACAATTTGTGGTCACAATTGAGGAGGATAACTAGGATAGGACTTCTAGTTCTCATATCTTGCCAAGAGCTTTGTTAATTGTTAGTTTATTTTCTTTGCCATTTGTATTTCTTGTCTAAAATCCCAAAAACCCCAAACATACCTCATAACTAATAACAAGACACTTTATTGCAATTCTTAGGGAGAACGACCCGAGGTTTGAATACTTCGGTTTATAAATTTTAGGGGTTTGTTACTTGTGACAAACAATCTTTTGTATGAAAGGATTATTGCTTGGTTTAGGAACCATACTTTACAACGAGATTTCATTAGTGAAATTCTAAATCGTCAAAAATCCAATCATCATTACCTCACCATGGCCATTTGCAAAATGGGGTCTCTATTTCCTCGGACCATTTTCTCAAGCTCCAGGACAAGTCAAATACCTCATAGTGGGAATTGACTATTTCACTAAGTGGATCGAGGCGGAATCGCAAGCAACTATCACTGCCTGAGAAGTCGAAAGTTCCTCTATAAAAATAATGTCACAAGGTTCGGAGTCCCTGACTCCATCACTACAGATAATGGAGCTCAATTCACCGATTTAACCTTCAGGAATTTGGTGGCCAAGATTAAGATTAAACACCAATTCACATCGGTAGAACATCCCCAGGCCAATGGACAAGTTGAAGCTGCAAAAAAGTCATATTGGTTGGATTGAAGCACCGACTACAAGATGCAAAGGGAGCATGGGCTGACGAGCTCCCCCAAGTCTCATGGGCATATCAGACAACCCCTCATTTTACAACGCGAGAATCATCTTTCCGACTTGCTTACGAATAGAAGCCATGATTCCCATAGAAATTGTTGAAGAGTCACCTAGGATTATATTCTACAATGAAGGGGCCAATACCCAAACACAAAAGGAAAGAGCTCAACTTCCTCCCAGAAGTTCAAGAACAAGCTCGGATTAGAGAAGAATTACTAAAGCAAATGATGGCCCTAAGTTATAATCAAAAGGTGATCAAAAGAAATTTTACCACAAACGACCTCATACTAATCTAAAATGACATAGGAGTTTAGATGTCGAGTGAAAGGAAGCTAGCGACAAATTGAAAAGGACCCTACAAGATTGTTGAGGTCTTAGGGAAAGGTTACTATAAAATGTCTGACCTCCAAAGAATGGAGCTCCCAAGGTCTTTGTACACATGTAATCTAAAAAAGTACTATAGTTAGGAAGTGCACCTTATTTCTCGATGTACTCTTTTTTCCTAAGAATGGATTTTTTTTCTAAAGAAGGTTTTAATGAGGTACCATAGTCCGACCTAGAATGGTCAGCAAGATGAGGTGACAAGGTATAAATTAATGTAAGAAGTTATATAAATAACTCGTGAAAATCAACCTTAATTATAAGGCAGAACAAAAATAAAGTGTAGAAATAATTTAACAAAGTCTGACTACACGAAGTCGAAACTTAAAAGGAAATCTACATAAACGAACTCACTCCTTAAATTCATCGGGAAAACAGCTCTGAAAAAGTTGCCAAACTATAATACCAAGCTAAGTAATTGTATAAAAGCTAAATCTAAAAGGCCTAGCTTCCTTATTTAAAGTGCAGAAAGGCTCTTTAAATTTTAAAGTTGTTTGAATACAACTTATAAAAGTTGTTTAAACTACAACTATGGTAAAGAAAATTTTTCATAAAACTACCAACTATTACAAATAGAAATTGTTCATAAAAAAGACCCACACATACGGACCATTCAACACATTCACATAAAAACTACAAAGAATGATCCAATAAAAGGTTAAGGTCATCCCCAGTCATGACGTCCTTGCCTTGGGCAGGTTGAGTTGTGTTGTATTTAGAGACCGGCATGGTTGAGATGGCACTAGGTGGTAAAGGAGGGAGCTCGATGTAGACGACCTTAGGCAAGACCTCGGGAGTTTGAGAAGCCTGACCGACTTATACACCCGAAGACTTCAGGTCAGGCAAAGGCTCTTCCTAGTCGTCTTCAGGGGTCGGGACGATCTTCCCATCCACCACAATGTTATCATGGTTGAACAAAGACAGATCAACCTCAGTGGCAATGATTTGTACTTAGGCCTTTAGGTTAGCGAACATCTCGTCCATCTCCTCGGCTACAGATTCCTCAAGTATGGCATATCTCTCCTTGGCCTGCTCCAATGCCTGCTGAACATCGAGTTTCTCCCCAAAAATTTGGGTGTAACTCTCCTTGGCTTTCTTTTTCAGCCCTTCTGCCACAGCCGAGCCGCCTCAGCCTTCTTCACTCTAGACCGAGCTTTTTCCAAATCGGACCTCAGTCTGTCCCTCTCCTCCTCTAATTCCTTATTTAACTTCTTCAGCCTCTCCACCTAAGCTCAGGCAACTACTAAAGAGCTATGAGTGGCGTGGTTGATGGTGTTTTTTGTGGAAAAATGAATTTCCAACACACAAATCCAATCGGCAAGTATACCGGGTCACATCAAGTAGTAATAACTCACTTAGAGTGAGGTCGATCCCACAGGGATTGATGGATCAAGCAACTTTAGTGGGTGATTAGTTTAGTCAAGCTAACATTGGTGAGTGAGAATTGTTGCAGTAGAATGTAAAATTGCAGTGAACTTAAATTGTAGAAACTAAACGAAACAGAAGCTTAAAGAACAAGTAATGTATATTGCAGAAACTTAAATCATAAGAAATGTAAATTGCATGAAAAGTAAAGGGGGTTGGGTGCTGGAAATTAAAGAGAGCAATAGATCAGAACTCAAAACTCTTGTAGCAAGCTTAAATTGCAGGAAAGTAAATTGGGAGCAATGTAAACAGAGAAGCAAAATTGCAGTGAATTGGAACTTAGAGCAATTGCAGAGGAATTAAAATTGTGCAGGAAATGTAAATGAGATTTACAGCAAGCTTAATGTAAACTGAATTGAGGAACCAACCAGAAAGTAAAATGCAGCTCAATTGCAATAGCTAAAGGAAAGTTGAAGATCTCAGGGGTTGGATGATACTAGAGAACAAGTCTAGATCTCACTCCCTTCATTGATTCAACAGAAAACAAGTTTGCAGAAGAAAGAAGAGAAGCAAGCAGTAAAGAGAGTTTTGATTCAAATCTTTGATTTCTTGAATTATGTAGAAAAATAACAAGAGAAGTTGCAGATGGAGAATGAAAATAGAATTCCATCCAATTTCCACCCAAGATTCAAAACAGAAATGAAAACTAAAAGAGAGAGCTATCTACTACTACTACTACTCCCTAATGGAGCTAGCCTTTTTTTAATCGAGCTCCCTCTGAAATGAGAGTGATGCCTTTATATAAGCTTTTTACAAAATGAAAATAAAATGAAATTGAAATTAAAAACAAATTCACAAAATGAAATTCCTAGTCTAGCTTCTCTGTGTGCCTTTGAGTCATGTTGAGTGGGCTTTTTGATTTGGTGGAGAATTGAATTAAAATGAATTTTTAATTGAATTTTGGTTGATTTTGGCCCACATGTTGCTCCTAGGAGGCTGCTCTGTTCTTGTGGAGAGCTGGTGCGCGAAATTGTGAACAATACTTTTTCACAACTCTCATAATCCCCGGTCATGAACCCCAAAAACTTGGTGTTCAATACCATGGCATTACACAACTTCGCACAACTAACCAGCAAGTGCACTGGGTCGTCCAAGTAATAAACCTTACGCGAATAAGGGTCGATCCTACGGAGATTGTTAGTATTGAAGCAAGCTATGGTCATCTTGTAAATCTTAGTCAGGCAAACGCAAATAGTAATGGTGATGAACGAAAATAACAAAAAGGTAAAGATAGAGATACTTATGTAATTCATTGGTAGGAACTTCAGATAAGCGCATGAAGATGCCTTCCCTTCCGTCTCTCTGCTTTCCTACTGTCTTCATCCAATCCTTCTTATTCCTTTCCATGGCAAGCTTGTGTAGGGTTTCACCGTTGTCAATGGCTACCTCCCATCCTCTCAGTGAAAGCGATTGCATATGCTCTGTCACAGCATAGTGGAATTCAGCTGTCGGTTCTCGGTTAGGCCGGAATAGAATCCATCGATTCTTTTGCGTCTGTCACTAACGCCCCACCTGCTAGGAGTTTGAAGCACGTCACAGTCATTCAGTCATTGAATCCTACTCAGAATACCACAGACAAGGTTAGACCTTCCGGATTCTCTTGAATGCCGCCATCAGTTCTTGCCTATACCACGAAGACTCTGATCTCACGGAATGGTTGGCTCGTTTGTCAGACGAGCACTCGGTTGTCAGGCGATCAACCATGCATCGTGCAATCAGGAATCCAAGAGATATTCACCCAATCGAAGGTAGAACGGAGGTGGTTGTCAGTCACACGTTCATAGGTGAGAATGATGATGAGTGTCACGGATCATCACATTCATCAAGTTGAAGAACAAGTGATATCTTAGAACAAGAACAAGCGGAATTGAATGGAAGAACAATAGTAATTGCATTAATACTCGAGGTACAGCAGAGCTCCACACCTTAATCTATGGTGTGTAGAAACTCCACCGTTGAAAATACATAAGCATAAGGTCTAGGCATGGCCGAATGGCCATCCTCCCAATGAGGGTTCAATCATAAAAATGTATGATCAAAAAGCTCTAGTGATCGAAAGACCCCCAATACAATAGTAAAAGGTCCTACTTATAGAAAACTAGTATCCTAAGGTTTACAGAAATGAGTAAATGACATAAAAATCTACTTCCGGGCCCACTTGGTGTGTGCTTGGGCTGAGCAATGAAGAAGTTTCGTGCAGAGACTCTTCTTGGAGTTAAACGCCAGCTTTAGTGCCAGTTTGGGCGTTTAACTCCCATTTTGGTGCAAGTTCCGGCGTTTAACGCTGGAATTTCTGAAGGTGACTTTGAACGCCGGTTTGGGCCATCAAATCTTGGGCAAAGTATGGACTATCATATATTGCTGGAAAGCCCAGGATGTCTACTTTCCAACGCCGTTGAGAGCGCGCCAATTGGGCTTCTGTAGCTCCAGAAAATCCACTTCGAGTGCAGGGAGGTCAGAATCCAACAGCATCTGCAGTCCTTTTCAGTCTCTGAATCAGATTTTTGCTCAGGTCCCTCAATTTCAGCCAGAAAATACCTGAAATCACAGAAAAACACACAAACTCATAGTAAAGTCCAGAAAAGTGAATTTTAACTAAAAAACTAATAAAAATATACTAAAAACTAACTATATCATACCAAAAACACACTAAAAACAATGCCAAAAAGCATACAAATTATCCGCTCATCACAACACCAAACTTAAATTGTTGCTTGTCCTCAAGCAACTGAAAGTAAAATAAGATAAAAAGAAGAGAATATGCAATGAATTCCAAAAACATCTGTGAAGATCAGTATTAATTAGATGAGCGGGGCTTTTAGCTTTTTGCCTCTGAATAGTTTTGGCATCTCACTCTATCCTTTGAAATTCAGAATGGTTGGCTTCTTTAGGAACTTAGAATCCAGATAGTGTTAATGATTCTCCTAGTAAAGTATGATGATTCTTGAACATAGCTACTTATTGAGTCTTGGCTGTGGCCCAAAGCACTCTGTCTTCCAGTATTACCACCGGATACATACATGCCACAGACACATAATTGGGTGAACCTTTTCAGATTGTGACTCAGCTTTGCTAGAGTCCCCAATTAGAGATGTCCAGGGTTCTTAAGCACACTCTTATTGCCTTGGATCACAACTTTATTTCTTTCTTTCCTCTCTTTTTCGTTTTCTTTTTTTTTTCATAGCTTTTTCTTGCTTCAAGAATCATTTTTAATGATTTTTCAGATCCTCAGTAACATGTCTCCTTTTTCATCATTCTTTTAAGAGCCAACATTCATGAACCACAAATTCAAAAGACATATGCACTGTTTAAGCATACATTCAGAGAACAAAAGTATTGCCACCACATCAAAATAATTAAACTGTTATAAAATTCAAAATTCATGCAATTCTTTCTTTTATCAATTAAGCACATTTTTATTTAAGAAAGGTGATGGATTCATAGGACATTCATAACTTTAAGGCATAGACACTAAGACACTAATGATCACAAGACACAAACATGGATAAACATAAGCATAAAATTCGAAAAACAAAAGAACAAAGAACAAGGAAATCAAAGAACGGGTCCACCTTAGTGATGGCGGCTCTTTCTTCCTCTTGAAGATCCTATGGAGTGCTTGAGCTCCTCAATGTCTCTTCCTTGTCTTTGTTGCTCCTCCCTCATGATTCTTTGATCTTCTCTAATCTCATGAAGGATGATGGAGTGTTCTTGATGCTCCATCCTTAGTTGTCCCATGTTGGAACTCAATTCTCCTAGGGAGGTGTTTAATTGCTCCCAATAGTTTTGTGGAGGAAAGTGCATTCCTTGAGGAATCTCAGGGATCTCATGATGAGTGGGATCTCTTGTGTGCTCCATCCTTTTCTTAGTGATGGGCTTGTCCTCCTCAATGGGGGTGTCTCCCTCTATGTCAACTCCAACTGAATAACAGAGGTGACAAATGAGATGAGGAAAGGCTAACCTTGCCAAGGTAGAGGACTTGTCCGCCACCTTATAGAGTTCTTGGGCTATAACCTCATGAACCTCTATTTCTTCTCCAAGCATGATGCTATGGATCATGATAGCCCGGTCTATGGTAACTTCGGACCGGTTGCTAGTGGGAATGATTGAGCGTTGTATAAACTCTAACCATCCTCTAGCCACGGGTTTGAGGTCATGCCTTCTCAATTGAACCGGCTTTCCTCTTGAGTCTCTCTTCCATTGGGCGCCCTCTTCACATATGACTGTGAGGACTTGGTCCAACCTTTGATCAAAGTTGACCCTTCTAGTGTAAGGATGTTCATCTCCTTGCATCATAGGCAAGTTGAACGCCACCCTCACACCTTCCGGACTAAAATCTAAGTATTTCCCCCGAACCATAGTAAGATAATTCTTTGGATTCGGGTTCACACTTTGGTCATGGTTCTTGGTGATCCATGCATTGGCATAGAACTCTTGAACCATCAAGATTCCGACTTGTTGAATGGGGTTGGTAAGAACTTCCCAACCTCTTCTTCGGATCTCATGTCGGATCTCCAGATATTCACCCTTCTTGAGTGAAAAAGGGACCTCGGGGATCACCTTCTTCAAGGCCACAACTTCATAGAAGTGGTCTTGATGCACCCTTGAGATGAATCTTTCCATCTCCCATGACTCGGAGGTGGAAGCTTTTGCCTTCCCTTTCCTCTTTCTAGAGGTTTCTCCGGCCTTGGATACCATAAATGGTTATGGAAAAACAAAAAGCAATGCTTTTACCACACCAAACTTAAAATTTTTGCTCGTCCTCGAGCAAAAGAAGAAAGAAGAGAGTAGAAGAAGAAGAAATGAGGAGAAAGGGAATGGCTTTGTATTCGGCCAAAGGGGAGAGAAATGGTGTTTAAGGTGTGTGAAAATGAAGGAGTGAAGGAGGGTTTATATAGGAGGGGGGAGAGGGATGTTCGGCCATTTGAGGGTGGGTTTGGGTGGGAAATTGGTTTGAATTTGAATGGTGGGGTAGGTGGGGTTTTATGAAGGATGGATGTGAGTGGTGAAGAGAAAGATGAGATTTGATAGGTGAGGGGTTTTTGGGGAAGAGGTGTTGAGGTGATTGGTGAGTGGGTGAAGAAGAGAGAGAGAGTTGTAGGGTAGGTGGGGATCCTGTGGGGTCCACAGATCCTGAGGTGTCAAGGAAAAGTCATCCCTGCACCAAATGGCAAACAAAATCACGTTTTGTGCCTTTTCTGGCGTTAAACGCCGGGCTGGTGCCCATTTCTGGCATTTAACGCCAGCTTCTTGCCCTTCTCTGGCGTTTAACGCCAGTCTGGTGCCCCTTTCTGGCGTTAAACGCCCAGAATGGTGCCAGACTGGGCGTTAAACGCCCAACAGCTAACCTCACTGGCGTTTAAACGCCAGTGGGTGCGTCCTCCAGGGTGTGCTATTTTTCTTCCTGTTTTTCATTCTGTTTTTGCTTTTTTCATTGATTTTGTGACTTCTTATGATCATCAACCTACAAAAAAGAGAAAATAACAAAATAAAATAAAAAAAATATAACATTGGGTTGCCTCCCAACAAGCGCTTCTTTATTGTCATTAGCTTGACAGAGGTCTCTCATGGAGCCTCAGAAATGCTCAGAGCTATGATGGAACCTCCCAACACCAAACTTAGAGTTTGAATGTGGGGGTTCAACACCAAACTTAGAGTTTGGTTGTGGCCTCCCAACACCAAACTTAGGGTTTGACTGTGGGGGCTCTGTTTGGCTCTGTTTTGAGAGAGGCTCTTCATGCTTCCTCTCCATGATGACAGAGGGATATCCTTGGGCCTTAAACATCAAGGATTCTTCATTCACTTGAATGATCAACTCTCCTCTATCAACATCAATCACAGCCTTTGCTGTGGCTAGGAAGGGTCTGCCAAGGATGATGGATTCATCCATGCACTTCCCAGTCTCTAGGACTATGAAATCAGTAGGGATGTAATGGTCTTCAACTTTAACCAGAACATCCTCTACAAGTCCATGGGCTTGTTTTCTTGAATTGTCTGCCATCTCTAGTGAGATTTTTGCAGCTTGCACCTCAGAGATCCCTAACTTCTCCATTACAGAGAGAGGCATGAGGTTTACACTTGACCCTAAGTCACACAATGCCTTCTTGAAGGTCATGGTGCCTATGGTACAAGGTATAGAAAACTTCCCAGGGTCCTGTCTCTTTTGAGGCAGTTTTTGCCTAGACAAGTTATCCAGTTCTTTGGTGAGCAAAGGGGGTTCATCCTCCCAAGTCTCATTTCCAAATAACTTGTCATTCAGCTTCATGATTGCTCCAAGGTATTTAGCAACTTGCTCTTCAGTGATATACTCATCCTCTTCAGAGGAAGAATACTCATCAGAGCTCATGAATGGCAGAAGTAAGTCTAGTGGAATCTCTATGGTCTCATTTTGAGCCTCAGATTCCCATGGTTCCTCATTGGGGAACTCATTGGAGGCCAGTGGACGCCCAGTGAGGCCTTCCTCAGTGGCGTTCACTGCCTCTTCTTCCTCCCAAAATTCGGCCATGTTGATGGCCTTGCACTCTCCTTTTGGATTTTCTTCTGTATTGCTTGGGAGAGTACTAGGAGGGAGTTCAGTAATTTTCTTGCTCAGCCGACCCACTTGTCCTTCCAAATTTCTGATGGAGGACCTTGTTTCAGTCATGAAACTTTGAGTGGTTTTGATTAGATCAGAGACCATTGTTGCTAAGTTAGAGGTATTCTGCTTAGAGCTCTCTGTCTGTTGCTGAGAAGATGATGGAAAAGGCTTGCTATTGCTAAACCTGTTTCTTCCACCATTATTGTTATTGAAACCTTGTTGAGGTCTCTGTTGATCCTTCCATGAAAGATTTGGATGATTCCTCCATGAAGGATTGTAGGTGTTTCCATAGGGTTCTCCCATGTAATTCACCTCTTCCATTGAAGGGTTCTCAGGATCATAAGCTTCTTCCTCAGATGAAGCTTCCTTAGTACTGCTTGGTGCATTTTGCATTCCAGACAGACTTTGAGAAATCATATTGACTTGTCGGGTCAATATTTTATTCTGAGCCAATATGGCATTCAGAGTGTCAATCTTAAGAACTCCTTTCTTCTGACTAGTCCCATTGTTCACAGGATTTCTTTCAGAAGTGTACATGAATTGGTTATTTGCAACCATTTCAATTAGCTCTTGAGCTTCTGTAGGCGTCTTCTTCAGATGAAGAGATCCTCCAGCAGAGCTATCCAAAGACATCTTGGACAGTTCAGAGAGACCATCATAGAAAATACCTATGATGCTCCATTCAGAAAGCATGTCAGAGGGACACTTTCTGATTAATTGTTTGTATCTTTCCCAGGCTTCATAGAGGGATTCTCCTTCCTTCTGTCTGAAGGTTTGGACTTCCACTCTAAGCTTACTCAATTTTTGAGGTGGAAAGAACTTTGCCAAGAAGGCATTGACTAGCTTTTTCCAAGAGTCCAGGCTTTCTTTAGGTTGTGAGTCCAACCATGTTCTAGCTCTGTCTCTTACAGCAAAAGGGAATAGCATAAGTCTGTAGACCTCAGGGTCAACCCCATTAGTCTTGACAGTGTCACAGATTTGCAAGAACTCAGCCAAAAACTGATCAGGATCTTCCAGTGGAAGTCCATGAAACTTGCAATTCTGTTGAATTAGAGAAACTAATTGAGGCTTAAGCTCAAAGTTGTTTGCTCCAATGGCAGGGATAGAGATGCTTCTCCCATAGAAATCGGGAGTAGGTGCAGTAAAGTCACCCAGCACCTTCCTTGCATTGTTGGCATTGTTGTTTTCGGCTGCCATGTGTTCTTCTTCCTTGAAGAATTCGGTCAGGTCCTCTAAAGAGATTTGTGCTTTGGCTTCTCTGAGCTTTCTCTTCAAGGTCCTTTCAGGTTCAGGATCAGCCTCAACAAGAATGCCTTTGTCTTTGCTCCTGCTCATAAGAAAGAGAGGAGAACAAGAAATGTGGAATCCTCTATGTCACAGTATAGAGATTCCTTGAAGTGTCAGAGGAAAAGAAGAGTAGAAGACAGAAGTAGAAAATTCGAACTTATCAAAGGAGATGGAGTTCGAATTTTGCATTAAGGGATAGTGTTAGTCCATAAATAGAAGGATGTGAGAAGGAGGGAAGTGATTTTCGAAAATTAAGTGGAAAATTTGAAAACATTTTTGAAAAACATTACTAAATTTTCGAAAATGAAAGTGGAAAAGAAATCAAGTGATTTTTGAAAAAGATTTTGAAATTAGAAATAAAAAAGATTTGATTGAAAACTATTTTGAAAAAGATGTGGTTAAGAAGATATGATTAGTTTTAAAAAGATGTGATTGAGAAAATATGATTTGAAAAACATTTTAAAAAGATTTGATTTGAAAATTAAAAACTTGACTAACAAGAAAAGATATGATTCAAACATTAAACCTTTCTCAACAGAAAAGGTAACATACTTGAAATGTTGAATCAAATCATTAATTGATAGTAAGTATCTTTAAAAATGGAAAGAAATTGGTTTTGAAAAAGATTTGATTGAAAAATTGATTTGAAAAAGATTTGATTTTGAAAAGATTTTGAAAACTTAGAAAAAAATTTGATTTGAAAACAAAATCTTCCCTTCTAGCCATCCTGGCGTTAAACGCCCAGAATGGTGCACATTCTGGCGTTTAACGCCCAAAATGCTACCCTTTTGGGCGTTAAACGCCCAACCAGGTACCCTGGCTGGCGTTTAAACGCCAGTCTGTCCTTCTTCACTGGGCGTTTTGAACGCCCAGCTTTTTCTGTGCAATTCCTCTGCTGTATGTTCTGAATCTTCAATTCTCTGTATTATTGACTTGAGAAGACACAAATTAAAAATATTTTTGGATTTTTAATAATAAGGAAATATCAAAATGCAACAAGAATCAAATAACAATGCATGCAAGACACCAAACTTAGCAATTTGTATACTGCTGACACTAACAGGATGAAAATGCATATGAGACACACAAAACACTCAAGTCAATAGAATCCAAATATTAGAGCAAGTAAATCGTCAAGAACATCTTGAAGATCACCAAGATACATGAATGAATGCATGCAATTGACACTAAACTTAAGATGAGACACTAGACTCAAACAAGAAATGTTTTTTGGATTTTATGATTTTTTTAATTCTTTTTTTTTTGTTTTTCGAAAATTAAGTGGAAAAAGATATCAAAATTCTCAATGAGAATTCCAGGAATCAGTGCAATGCTAGTCTAAGACTCCGGTCCAGGAATTAGACATGGCTTCGCAGCCAGCCAAGCTTCCAAAGAAAGCTTCGGTCCAAAACACTAGACATGGCCAGAGGCCAGCCAAGCCTTAGCAGATCATTGCTCCAAAAGCAAGATTGATAAAGATCAACAAGCTCTTGTGGTGATAAGTTGAAACCTCGGTCCAATGAGATTAGACATGGCTTCTCAGCCAGCCAGATTTCAACAAATCATCATGAAACTCTAGAATTCATCTTCAAGAATTTCGAAAAAATAAATACCTAATCTAAGCAACAAGAAGAACCTTCAGTTGTCCAAACTGAACAATCCCTGGCAATAACGCCAAAAACTTGGTGTTGTTGCCGGATCTTGGCACTGATGTTACCAAAAGCTTGCTCAAAACTTGAACAATCCCCGGCAACGGCGCCAAAAACTTGGTGCGCGAAATTGTGAACAATACTTTTTCACAACTCTCATAATCCCCGGTCATGAACCCCAAAAACTTGGTGTTCAATACCATGGCATTACACAACTTCGCACAACTAACCAGCAAGTGCACTGGGTCGTCCAAGTAATAAACCTTACGCGAGTAAGGGTCGATCCCACGGAGATTGTTAGTATTGAAGCAAGCTATGGTCATCTTGTAAATCTTAGTCAGGCAAACTCAAATAGTAATGGTGATGAACGAAAATAACAAAAAGGTAAAGATAGAGATACTTATGTAATTCATTGGTAGGAACTTCAGATAAGCGCATGAAGATGCCTTCCCTTCCGTCTCTCTGCTTTCCTACTGTCTTCATCCAATCCTTCTTATTCCTTTCCATGGCAAGCTTGTGTAGGGTTTCACCGTTGTCAATGGCTACCTCCCATCCTCTCAGTGAAAGCGATTGCATATGCTCTGTCACAGCATAGCGGAATTCAACTGTCGGTTCTCGGTCAGGCCGGAATAGAATCCATCGATTCTTTTGCGTCTGTCACTAACGCCCCGCCTGCTAGGAGTTTGAAGCACGTCACAGTCATTCAGTCATTGAATCCTACTCAGAATACCACAGACAAGGTTAGACCTTCCGGATTCTCTTGAATGCCGCCATCAGTTCTTGCCTATACCACGAAGACTCTGATCTCACGGAATGGTTGGCTCGTTTGTCAGACGAGCACTCGGTTGTCAGGCGATCAACCATGCATCGTGCAATCAGGAATCCAAGAGATATTCACCCAATCGAAGGTAGAACGGAGGTGGTTGTCAGTCACACGTTCATAGGTGAGAATGATGATGAGTGTCACGGATCATCACATTCATCAAGTTGAAGAACAAGTGATATCTTAGAACAAGAACAAGCGGAATTGAATGGAAGAACAATAGTAATTGCATTAATACTCGAGGTACAGCAGAGCTCCACACCTTAATCTATGGTGTGTAGAAACTCCACCGTTGAAAATACATAAGCATAGGTCTAGGCATGGCCGAATGGCCAGCCTCCCAATGAGGGTTCAATCATAAAAATGTATGATCAAAAAGCTCTAGTGATCGAAAGACCCCCAATACAATAGTAAAAGGTTCTACTTATAGAAAACTAGTATCCTAAGGTTTACAGAAATGAGTAAATGACATAAAAATCCACTTCCGGGCCCACTTGGTGTGTGCTTGGGCTGAGCAATGAAGAAGTTTCGTGCAGAGACTCTTCTTGGAGTTAAACGCCAGCTTTAGTGCCAGTTTGGGCGTTTAACTCCCATTTTGGTGCCAGTTCCGGCGTTTAACGCTGGAATTTCTGAAGGTGACTTTGAACGCCGGTTTGGGCCATCAAATCTTGGGCAAAGTATGGACTATCATATATTGCTGGAAAGCCCAGGATGTCTACTTTCCAAAGCCGTTGAGAGCGCGCCAATTGGGCTTCTGTAGCTCCAGAAAATTCACTTCGAGTGCAGGGAGGTCAGAATCCAACAGCATCTGCAGTCCTTTTCAGTCTCTGAATCAGATTTTTGCTCAGGTCCCTCAATTTCAGCCAGAAAATACCTGAAATCACAGAAAAACACACAAACTCATAGTAAAGTCCAGAAAAGTGAATTTTAACTAAAAAACTAATAAAAATATACTAAAAACTAACTATATCATACCAAAAACACACTAAAAACAATGCCAAAAAGCATACAAATTATCCGCTCATCAAGAGCAGAGCAGTGAAGCTTTGTGTGGGGATGCATGTTGCATGCTGAGTGTGGGAGAGGCACCAGGGGATTGCCCTGCCCTTGTGGAGAGCGGGGCAGTGGTGTCTTGTGCGCGCCTTGCCTTTGCCCATGTCAAATTGTGCGTGACATGCTTCCCTGGGCCGTGTCATGCTCATGCTTGTGTGCGCTAAGGAGAGTTCCCAAGTTCAAACACTTGTGAAAGCATTTGGGGAAACAATTTTCCTTGAATTTTTATGAAGAGAGCATAACATTGCTCTCACCAAGAGGGCAGAGCAGAATAATGAGCGCTACTTTGCTTTGGAGTGAGGCTCCAGCTTCGAATCTTGGTGGAAGCACTTTGGTTTATTTTCGCTTATTTTTTGCCCTTAAAGATGCCTTTCACTCATGCCTCAATTGTAATCCAAATATGAATTGCTATATATCGTTGGAAAGCTCTGAATGTCAGCTTTCCAACGCAACTGAAAGCACATCAATCGGACATCTGTAGCTCAAGTTATAGCCCTTTGAAGGAGGCATAATCATGCTGTGAGCGCCCAGATTTTAACTTAGCGAAAATTTGCTTCCAACCTCACTTTGTTTCATCATGATATTGCCCTGCCCTTGGCAAGAGCAGGGCAATGTGCATGCTGGTTGCTTCCTCCTTTAATTTGGTCATGGGCCACGCTTTTAAAAGCGTGGCCTAAGGCTCCAAAGTGTGCTCCAACTTCAAAGTGTGCCCCAAAGCTCTTTTTTTCTCCTTTTTAACTTATTTTGTGCTTCTTTGTTTCTTTTTCTTCTTATTTCCTACAAGATTTATAAAATTAAAAGATCAAGAAAATATATCATTTAAGCACAAAAGCATTCAATATTTAAGCACAATCATCAATTTCTTGTATGAAAAAGCATAGAAAAATAGGTATATGATGACATGTCATCAGTGGTTTTCAGAGGGGTCTTTTGCAACTCCTTGGCTAAAGATGCACACATTCCCGCTATCTGAATTCTATTTCGGGCCATGAGTTAGAGATGGTTCTGAATAGCCACATCATCTATGCTGATATAGCTATGAGGGAGAATATTTCTCTCGCTCTAGGCGAGTCTGTCAAATCTTTATATTAAATACTATTCCCCTCTTCAACAGTTTTTTGGCTTTTATGAGGTGGCTCCGAGGATGAAGGAGAATGGGGGACCGTTGCACTTTCTAGAGGGGAGTCAGGAGAAATCAACCGACTAGAAGGAGTGGGAATACCCTTTTTTTGAGCCTTGGGACCCGAGTCTGACTGCTTTGGCGAAGGTCAGGTAGAAGCACCCCCAGCTTCTTTTGTTGTATATCTCATGCGACTACGTTCTTCTTAGTAGCTCATATTGTTTTCATAGCAGCAGACTTCAGAGCCATTTTCTCTGTAAAATTAAAAGTACATTAATTGCCAGTACAAATCATAACCAAAATAAAAAAGCTAAAGGTAAGAAAACTACTTATCTTGGATTGAAGCTGACTGGGGACCCCTAAGAATGTTTTGGTATCCAAGTAAGGAGCTCAACCCCATAACTCTTGAAAAAAGACGGCCTTTTCAAGGTCATTTAGGTAATCTATGCTATACTTGGCTATCATGGATTTCTCTTCCCAGTATAACAGGAAACAGGGTTCATCATTCTCATCCAAAAAGAAAGGTCGGGCACCCTCCATAGCTTGGACCTTGAAAATATAATTTTTAAAGTCATAGAAGGACTTGTCAAAAATAGAAAAACCTTCCAATCCTAAACGGTGTGGAAGAAAAGCCAAGCTAGCTTTTTTGAACTAAAAGGCTTGGTCAAAACAAAGAGGTAAAAGAAGGCCTTGAGGGAAGGTTGGATATCAAGTTCTCAACACAAAAGTTGGAAAATTTTCAAAAAGGGCCCAAGAATTTGGGTGTAACTAAGTAGGGACAATATTACAAGTCCAAAGAACATTGCTCTAAAAATCAAAGAAAGGAAGTCTAACATCTAGTTTTGAGAAAAAGTAATCATAAGCATAGAGAAAATGACGCTCCGACCTATCTAAAGGGGGAAAGCATACCGTCTCCTTGGGATCAGCTACCTCTATTTCGTAATTTCGCTCATCCTCTCGATTCTCACAGAGCCTATGATGCCTAAGAAAGGTCTCGGTGTATTCTTTATTGACTATAGGGATAAAAGTATGGACAAAAGTATCTACCCAAGTTAAAAGGAAAGGTGGGACTTTTGTCGACATGTCGTGAATAACAGATTGAGACATAAAGCTATACTTACAAATGCAACAAAAAGAAGTCATCACTAAAGAGCTCGGACACCAATCAAAAGAAGTCGAGTAAAGAGAAACAAAACACAACACGCAATTTCAAAAGATCTTTTCAAAACAGAAAGAACAGAAATGGCGTCACTCCTACACTATCAGTAGCAACACCATTGGGAGGCAACACGATTATGTTCTATAGCAATAAAATGGCAACAAGTTCCTTGAAATTTTAGAAACACAACCAAAAGTTCGTAACAAAAATATCAGACGATAAAAACATATTCGAAAAAGAGTTTTAGTACACAAAGTAGCAGGAGTCAACAACTTTTCCCCAAAATGTTTCAAGATACAAACAAAACCAACAATGTAAGAATCTCCGTTACTACTCAGAATGTCACCCAAATACAAGAAACAGATTCAAAAAGCTTAGAACAGTTATGTAAAAAAGAAGTCAAGAGTACCAACCTTGATGAGATTCGAAGAATGGAAGGGCATGCCAAATAGCAAGAAACACGAATGTTCCTCTTCGTACAGCAAAACAAGACTTTCAAAGGGTCCAAGATAGAGAAATCTTGGAACTGAAAATGGTTAGGAAGCAAGAAACATAAGAAGAATTTGAAGGCATTTTTTGTGATGAAGAAGGCAATAGAGCATTTTCAGAAATGAAAAAATACGAGAAGAAGAGCGCAAAACACTTTATAAGAGAAAAGGGACAAAATAGTCATTTCATACCTCCTCTTTAAAGTCATGCGCGGATTCCCAGAGAACTGCCGCATAACGTTCGCCTCTCATTTAAAAAGGCAATGTTTACAAATTTTAAAACACGTCGAGTACCTGACTTCTTGAAGGTGGTGTAACCGACATCGAAACTAAAGCCATAAAATGCTTGAATCCAACCTTGGGGCAAATCCGGACTCAAACAGGGGCACTGTTCATACCCTGACCCAAAACATAAAGCCAGACCTAATAAAGATGAAAGGCCCACCCAAACAGGGTGACCTCTACTCATACTCGACCTCTTTAAAGAGGTCGGACACAATGAAAGAGATCGGCTCGTACTTATCAAAAAAAGTAATTGTTTTCCCGAATCTCTCCTACTATCTCTATTTTCACTAAAAGATCGATCTTAACAAACTCCCAAGATAGAGGAAATGGTTATTCATCAATAAAGGTAGAACTACTCCAATAAAGGTGGTTAACAACTCTATTATAAATACACTGACACTCCTCAGGTATATTCACGTTCTATTATACTAAAACCCTACTTAAAACCCTTGCTAACTTAAGCATCGGAGTCTCTTGTAGGTACCACCCCCACCTCCTCACGAGAAAATTAGAGCGCATCACCTCTGCGCTAAACAAGTCGAATGCTACCTCAGAAGGGTCTGGACCTTATGTGCAGGCCCACATCAATGTTTCAGGTAACTCTCGAAATAATTAATCCTGAGTGGATATTTTAAACGCTTTTTGACATTATTTTCATATAGTTTTTGTTATGTTTTGTTTAAGTTTTACTATATTTTCATAGGTTTTAGTACAAAATTCACATTTTTGGATTCTACTTTGTGTTGTTGCATTTTATGATAATTTCAAGTAATTTCTGGCTAAAATTGAGGAGCTTTGGAAAAGTCTGAATCAGAGACAGAGCAAGGACTGCAGATGCTGTCGGGTTCTGACCTCCGTGCACTCAAAGGAAAATTTTTGGATCTAAAGAAGACCAAATGGCGCGTTCTTGATGATCGGATTCCTTGCGGTCTAGAATTTCACAAATAAATCCTCGTTGAAAGTATAGCTTCTAAACTGACAAAGAATCCTTTTGTGCAAAAGTTTTGTTGTCACAAGTAACAAACCCCTAGTAAAATTGATAACCGAAGTATTTAAACCTCGGGTTGTCTCTCAAGGAATTGCAGGGAAGTGTTCTTATTATTGATTATGAGTTGTGTAAATTGAGGTTTCAGGGATGAGAAGTAAGAAGAGAAAATTGCAGAGAAAATATATAATAACAATAAAAAGCCTTGACTAGGAGAAGATTAATCGGAAGTTCTATCATTGTTGGACGTTCCCAAGATTAGTTAATAATTGATTGTTGTTTCTATTGAGTTATCCCTTATCTAATAAAGGAACGTTAAGTAGGGAGCTAACTTCTATTCACAAGTCCTAATCCTCTCCCTCGGGAAGGATTAGTGTTAGTAACTAGAGTGCTAGCTAACAACTTCTAATTACTAATTAATTCTTGAGTATTCCAACTCAAGGGTCTCCTCTTAATCAACTCCCAAGTCAAGTTGGGAGCTATAATATCAACATGAATACCATCTTTCTTGTTATGAAAAAGGAGTAGAAAAGAGACATGATAATTGGAATAAAATTGGAAGCAATTAAATAAATTATAAAATTAAATGGAAAAGTATTCCTTGCATTAAAAATCCATGAAAATAATTCAATTGTAACTCTGAAGAGGGATTAAGAATATAAAAAAATAAATAAGATAAGGAAGCAAACTAGAATGATAAAATCTTCAATAGAGGTAGTAACTTTGTAATATCCAATTCAACATCATAAAACTAGGAATCCTAAATCCTAGAGAGAGAAGAGAGCATCTCTCTCTACAAACTACATATAAAACCTAAAATTATGTTCCCCTTGATTCCTTCATCTGCAGCCTCTAATCGGTATTTTCTGGGCCAAAAACTGGGCCAGAAACAGCCCAGAAATCGCTGGTTGCGAATCTTAATACGCTGGTTTTCCGTCAATGCGATGCATGCGCGTGATATGACTTGTGCGCGTCGCCTAGCTGTACAGCCACTATGGCAAATTATATATCAAGTCGAAGCCCCGGATGTTAGCTTTCTAACGCAACTGGAACCACTTCATTTGGACCTCTGTAGCTCAAGTTATGACCGTTTGAGTGCAAAGAGGTCAGGGTTGACAGCTTTGCAGTTCCTTCAATTTCTTGTATTCCTTCCACTTTTGCATGCTTCCTTTCCATCCTCCAAGCCATTCCTGCCCTGTAATCCCTGAAATCACTTAACGCACATATCACGACATTGAATGGTAATAAGAGAGGATTAAAATTAATAAAATTAAGGTCAAAGAAGCATGTTTTCAATCATAACACAAAATCAGAAAGGAAAATGTAAAACATGCGAATTGTATGAATAAGTGTGAGAATAATGGATAAAATCCACTAGATTAAGCACAGGATAAACCCTAAAAATGGGGTTTATCAACCTTCCCACACTTAAACATTAGCATGTCCTCATGCTAAGCTCAAGAGAACTAAAAGAGTGAAGGCAAGATGGTAGGATGTATGAAATGTAACCTATCTGTATGAATGTAGCTAAATGCAAAATATTTCTACCAACTTGGTGAAAAGTAAATAAACCTTTCAAGAACAAAGATGAACTGGATTTCACTAATTCAAATCATAAAAATGAAGTACGAATAAACTTGCAGAAGAGAATAACTCATGAAAGCCGGGAACAAGGAATCGAGCATCGAACCCTCACTGGAAGTGTATACACTCTAATCACTCAAGTATTTAAGGTTCGATTCTCTCAACTCTCTACTAACCTTGCTTTCTAAGACTTGCTCTCCTTCTACCAATCAACAAAAATTTAATGCACGGATACACAAATCAAGAGGTCTTTTAAGGGTTGTAATGGGGTTAGGGTCAAGGTAGGATTGTATTTGGTCAAGTGGACTAAAATCTGAATCCTTAATTAACCTAAACTTCCCACCTAACTTAAGACAATCCATGTAATTAAAATACACAACCTAACTATCCATTAACCATGTTTTGCACATATTCAAGCATCCCAAATTTAAGTACAACTCATATGCATTGCTATCATTTACTTTGGGGCATTTTGTCCCCATTTTTATTGTTTGCTCTTTTTCTTTTCTTTTTCTCTTTTTTTTTTCTTTTTATTTTTCTTTTCTTTTATTTTTTTTCTCAATGCATATGATTAAAGTATTGAATGCAATAATATGTGCTTAACTATCGTTTTGCATATTTTCACAAGAAGTCTAACATACACAATTCCCAAACCAAACGTTTCCAAACCCACTTTCCCCACACTTAATTCATGAACACTCTCACTAGTCTAAGCTAACCAAGGATTAAAATTAAGGACATTATTGTTTTCCGCTTAGAGTTAGTGATGTGCTAAAGTAAAGAACAAAGGGGTAAAATAGGCTCAACTTTAGTTTGCAAAGGATAATGAAAGGGTAAGGCCATATGGGTATGTAAGCTAAGTGAAACAACGCCTCAATCATATAAGTGCATGCATACATCAAACAATGGAAATATAGAATCAAGAAAGACAAAGATCACAATTTTAGAGAGAACAACACACACAAGAATAAGATATTATGGTTAAATAATGTAGCCATTTAATTAAGCTCAAAATCTCACAAGGCTGTGTGTTCGAGCTCTAAACCATGTTCCAAAATACATTTCTTCCAACAAGTTTAGCAAAAATTTTAAATCAAATTAGTGAAATGCTATAAAATAGTTTCTTGAAAAAGAAATTATTACTTCAACCAAATAGTGGTAAAATATGCACAAAATCAAACAAATAAGCAATCAATCATGCAAATGCAACAATGAACTAACAAAGCAAATCCCACATTGGTGTTGAGAAAAAATTAACTAACCCGCGGAAGTCGGTATCGACCTCCCACACTTAAAGATTGCACCGTCCTCGGTGCATGCAGAGATGTACAAGTGGACGGGTTGCTAATGAGCGGATAATTTATACGCTTTTTGGCATTGTTTTTAGTATGTTTTTAGTATGTTTTAGTTAGTTTTTATTATATTTTTATTAGTTTTTAATTTAAAATTCACTTTTCTGGACTTTACTATGAGTTTGTGTGTTTTTCTGTGATTTCAGGTATTTTCTGGCTGAAATTGAGGGACCTGAGCAAAAATCTGATTCAGAGGCTGAAAAGGACTGCATATGCTGTTGGATTCTGACCTCCCTGTACTCAAAGTAGATTTTCTGGAGCTACATAAACCCAATTGGCGCGATCTAAATTGCGTTGGAAAGTAGACATCCTGAGCTTTCCAGCAATATATAATAGTCCATACTTTGCCCGAGATTTGATGGCCCAAACCGGCGTTCCAAATCAGCTCAAGACTGCCCGGCGTTAAAAGCCGGAACTGGCACAAAAGTGGGAGTTAAACGCCCAAACTGGCACAAAAGCTGGCGTTTAACTCCAAGAAAAGTCTCTACACATAGAAGTTTCAATGCTCAGCCCAAACACACACCAAGTGGGCCCAGAAGTGGATTTTTATGTCATTTACTCATTTTTGTAAACCCTAAGCTACTAGTTCTCTACAAATAGGACCTTTTGCTATTGTATTATACATCTTTTGATCACTTTAGATCTTTAGATCATCTTTGGACGTCTAGTTCTTAGATTATGGAGGCTGGCCTCTCGGCCATGCCTAGACCTTGTTCTTATGTATTTCCAATGGTGGAGTTTCTACACAGCATAGATTAAGGTGTGGAACTCTGCTGTACCTCGAGTATTAATGCAATTACTATTTTTCTTCTATTCAATTCGGCTTATTCTTGTTCTAAGATATTCATTTACACCCAAGAATATGATGAATGTGATGATTATGTGACACTCATCATCATTCTCACCTATGAACGCGTGCCTGACAACCACTTCCGTTCTACAAACAAACAAGGCTTGAATGTTTATCGCTTGGATTTCTTAATCGAAATCTTCGTGGTATAAGCTAGAATTGATGGCGGCATTCAAGAAATCTGGACGGTCTAAACCTTGTCTGTGGTATTCTGAGTAGAATTCAAGGATTGAATGACTGTGACGAGATTCAAACTCCTGAAGGCTGGGCGTTAGTGACAGACGCAAAAGAATCACTGGATTCTATTCTAACCTGATTGAGAACCGACAGATGATTAGCCGTGCTATGACAGAGCGCGTTGAACATTTTCACTGAGAGGACGGGACTATAGCCATTGACAACGGTGATGCCCAACATACAGCTTGCCATGGAAAGGAGTAAGAAGGATTGGATGAAGATAGTAGGAAAGCAGAGAGACAGAAGGGACAAAGCATCTCCATACACTTATCTGAAATTCTCACCAATGAATTACATACGTATCTCTATCTTTATTTTATGCTTTATTCATAAATCATTCATAACCATTTGAATCTGCCTGACTGAGATTTACAAGATGACCATAGCTTGCTTCATACCAACAGTCTCCGTGGGATCGACCCTTACTCGCGTAAGGTTTATTACTTGGACGACCCAGCGCACTTGCTGGTTAGTTGTGCGAAGTTGTGATAAAGAGTTGAGATTGCAATTGTGCGTACCATGTTGATGGCGCCATTGATGATCACAATTTCGTGCACCAAGTTTTTGGCGCCGTTGCCGGGGATTGTTTGAGTTTGGACAATTGACGGTTCATCTTGTTGCTTAGATTAGGTATTTTTCAAAATTTTTAAGAATGAATTCTAGAGTTTCAAGGTGATGTTCTTATCATCACCAAAGCTGATTGATTCTCATCAATTTAGCTCTTGAATGCAATATCCTGCTGAAGCTTGGCTAGCCATGTCTAATCTTTTTAGACTAAAGCTTTAGACTAACATTGCATGACTCCTGGAATTCTTATTAAAATTTTGAACCTCTTTATTTTCTTTTCCATATAATTTTCGAAAAATCCAAAAAATTACAAAGTCATAAAAATCAAAAATATTTTATGTTTCTTGTTGAGTCTAGTGTCTCATTTTAAGTTTGTTGTCAATTGCATGCATTCTTTGAATTCAATCATGTGTCTTCATTGATCTTCAAGTTGTTCTTGATGATTTCATTGCTCTGATCTTTAAATTCTCTTATTTTGTGTGTTTTGTTGTTTCTCATATGCATTCTCAATTTGTTAGTGTCAGTAGTATACAAGCTTCTAAGTTTGGTGTCTTGCATGCATTGTTTAGTTGATCTTAGTTTTATTTTGATTATTCCTCACTATTAAAAATCCAAAAAAAAATTTTAATTTGTGTCTTTTTAAGTCAATAATACAGAAAATTGAAGATTCAGAACATACAGCAGAGGAATTACACAGAAAAAGCTGGGCGATCAAAATGCCCAGTGAGGAAGGAAAACTGGCGTTTAAACGCCAGCCAGGGTGCCTGGTTGGGTGTTTAACGCCCAAAAGGGTAGCATTTTGGGCATTAAACGCCAGAATGGATACCATTCTGGGCGTTTAATGCCAGGATGGCACAAGAGGAAAGATTTTTTTTTTAATTCAAATTTTTTTCAAGTTTCCATAATTTTTCAAAATCAAATCTTTTTCAAATCATATCTTTTCAATCATATATTTTCAAAATCAATTTCTTTCCATTTTCAAAAATACTTGCTAACAATTAATGATTTGATTCAATATTTCAAGTATGTTGCCTTTTCTGTTGAGAAAGGTTTAATGTTTGAATCATATCTTTCAAATTTCTTGTTAGCCAAGTCATTAATTTTCAAAATCAAATCTTTTTTTTAACTTGTTTTTCAATCATATCTTTTCAATCATATCTCTTTGATTTCCAATTTCAAAACCTTTTTCAAAATCACTTTATTTCTTTCTCAATCTTAGTTTTTGAAAATCAATTATCATTTTTTTTCAAAATTTCTTTTAATTAATTCACTTTAATTTTCAAAAATTTCTTCCCCTCTTCTCACATCCTTCTATTTATGGACTAGCACTCCTTCTCAATGCACAATTCGAACTCTATCTTTCTAAGTTCGAATTCTTCTACCTCTTTCTTCTATTTTTCTTTTCCTCTGACACCTCAAGGAATCTCTATACTGTGACATAGAGGATTCCATATTTTCTTGTTCTCTTCTCTTTCATATGAGCAGGAGCAAAGACAAAAGCATTCTTGTTGAGGCTGACCCTGAACCTGAAAGGACCTTGAAGCGAAAGCTAAGAGAAGCTAAAGCACAACTCTCTGTAGAGGACCTAACAGAAATCTTCAAAGAAGAAGAACCCATGGCAGCCGAACACAACAACAATGCCAACAATGCAAGGAAGGTGCTGGGTGACTTTACTGCACCTACTCCCGACTTCTATGGGAGAAGCATCTCCATCCCTGCCATTGGAGCAAACAACTTTGAGCTTATGCCTCAATTAGTTTCTCTAATGCAACAGAATTGCAAGTTCCATGGACTTCCATTGGAAGATCCTCATCAGTTTTTAACTGAATTCTTGCAAATCTGTGACACTGTCAAGACCAATGGGGTTGACCCTGAGGTCTATAGACTTATGTTATTCCCTTTTGCTATAAAAGACAGAGCTAGGATATGGTTGGACTCACAACCTAAAGAAAGCCTGAACTCTTGGGAAAAGCTAGTCAATGCCTTCTTGGCAAAGTTCTTTCCACCTCAAAAATTGAGTAAGCTTAGAGTGGAAGTCCAAACCTTCAGACAGAAGGAAGGTGAATCCCTCTATGAAGCTTGGGAAAGATACAAACAATTGATCAGAAAGTGTCCTTCTGACATGGTTTCTGAATGGAGCATCATAGGTATCTTCTATGATGGTCTATCTGAACTGTCCAATATGTCATTGGACAGCTCTGCTGGAGGATCTCTTCATCTGAAGAAGACGCCTGCGGAAGCTCAAGAACTCATTGAAATGGTTGCAAATAACCAATTCATGTACACTTCTGTGCTTTCTGAATGGAGCATCATAGGTATCTTCTATGATGGTCTATCTGAACTGTCCAATATGTCATTGGATAGCTCTGCTGGAGGATCTCTTCATCTGAAGAAGACGCCTGCAGAAGCTCAAGAACTCATTGAAATGGTTGCAAATAACCAATTCATGTACACTTCTGAAAGGAATCCTGTGAACAATGGGATGAATAAAAAGAAAGGAGTTCTTGAGATTGATACTCTGAATGCCATATTGGCTCAGAACAAAATATTGACTCAGCAAGTCAATATGATTTCCCAAAGTCTGTCTGGAATGCAAACTACGCCAAGCAGTACTAAGGATGCTTCATCTGAAGAAGAAGCTTATGATCCTGAGAACCCATCAATGGAAGAGGTGAATTACATGGGAGAACCCTATGGAAACACCTACAATCCTTCATGGAGAAATCATCCAAATCTCTCATGGAAGGATCAAAAAAGACCTCAACAAGGTTTCAACAATAATAATGGTGGAAGAAACAGGTTTAGCAATGGCAAGCCTTTTCCATCATCTTCTCAACAACAGACAGAGAATTCTAAGCAGAGCCACTCTGACTTAGCAACCATGGTCTCTGATCTAATTAAAACCACTCAAAGTTTCATGACTGAAATAAGGTCCTCCATTAGAAATTTGGAGGCACAAGTGGGTCAGCTGAGTAAGAAAGTTACTGAACTCCCTCCTAGTACTCTTCCAAGCAATACATGAGAGAATCTGATGAGCGGATAATTTGTATGCTTTTTGGCATTGTTTTTAGCATGTTTTTAGTATGATCTAGTTAGTTTTTAGTATATTTTTATTAGTTTTTAGTTAAAATTCACTTTTCTGGACTTTACTATGAGTTTGTGTGTTTTTCTGTGATTTCAGGTATTTTCTGGCTGAAATTGAGGGACCTGAGCAAAAATCTGATTCAGAGACTAAAATGGACTGCAGATGCTGTTGGATTCTGACCTCCCTTCACTCGAAGTGGATTCTCTGGAGCTACAGAAGCCCAATTGGCGCGCTCTCAACGGCGTTGGAAAGTAGACATCCTGGGCTTTCCAGCAATATATGATAGTCCATACTTTGCCCAAGATTTGATGGCCCAAACTGGCGTTCAAAGTCACCTTCAAGATTTCCAGCGTTAAACGCCGGAACTGGCACCCAAATGGGAGTTAAACGCCCAAACTGGCATAAAAGCTGGCGTTTAACTCCAAGAAGAGTCTCTACACGAAAATGCTTCATTGCTCAGCCCAAGCACACACCAAGTGGGCCCGGAAGTGGATTTTTATGTCATTTACTCATCTCTGTACACCTTAGGCTACTAATTTTCTATAAGTAGGACCTTTTACTATTGTATTAGAGATCTTTCGATCATTGGAACTTTTTAATCATGTTTTTATGATTGAACCCTCTTTGGGAGGCTGGCCATTCGGCCATGCCTAGACCTTGTTCTTATGTATTTTCAACGGTGGAGTTTCTACACACCATAGATTAAGGTGTAGAGCTCTGCTGTACCTCGAGTATTAATGCAATTACTATTGTTCTTCCATTCAATTCCGCTTGTTCTTGTTCTAAGATATCACTTGTTCTTCAACTTGATGAATGTGATGATCCGTGACACTCATCATCATTCTCACCCATGAGCAAAGTGACTGACAACCACTCTTGTTCTACAAGCATAAGAGGCTCTAGTGAATATCTCTTGGATTCCTGATTGCACGATGCATGGTTGATCGCCTGACATCCGAGTGCTCGTCTGACAAACAAGCCAACCATTCCGTGAGATCAGAGTCTTCGTGGTATAGGCGAGAACTGATGGCAGCATTCAAGAGAATCCGGAAGGTCTAACCTTGTCTGTGGTATTTTGAGTAGGATTCAATGACTGAATGACTGTGACGTGCTTCAAACTCCTGAAGGCGGGGCGTTAGTGACAGACGCAAAAGAATCACTGGATTCTATTCCGGCCTGATTGAGAACCGACAGATGAATTCCGCTATGCTGTGACAGAGCATATGCAATCGCTTTCACTGAGAGGATGGGAGGTAGCCACTGACAACGGTGAAACCCTTGCTTAAGCTTGCCATGGAAAGGAATAAGAAGGATTGGATGAAGACAGTAGGAAAGCAGAGAGACGGAAGGGAAGGCATCTTCATGCGCTTATCTGAAGTTCCTACCAATGAATTACATAAGTATCTCTATCTTTATCTTTGTGTTATTTTCATTCATCACCATTACTATTTGAGTTTGCCTGACTAAGATTTACAAGATGACCATAGCTTGCTTCAATACTAACAATCTCCGTGGGATCGACCCTTACTCGCGTAAGGTTTATTACTTGGACGACCCAGTGCACTTGCTGGTTAGTTGTGCGAAGTTGTGTAATGCCATGGTATTGAACACCAAGTTTTTGGGGTTCATGACCGGGGATTATGAGAGTTGTGAAAAAGTATTGTTCACAATTTCGCGCACCAAGTTTTTGTCGCCGTTGCCGGGGATTGTTCAAGTTTTGAGCAAGCTTTTGGTAGCATCAGTGCCAAGATCCGGCAACAACACCAAGTTTTTGGCGCCGTTGCCGGGGATTGTTCAGTTTGGACAACTGAAGGTTCATCTTGTTGCTTAGATTAGGTATTATTTTTTTCGAAATTCTTGAAGATGAATTCTAGAGTTTCATGATGATTTGTTGAAGTCTGGCTGGCTGAGAAGCCATGTCTAATCTCATTGGACCGAGGTTTCAGCTTATCATCACAAGAGCTTGTTGATTTCTATCAAACTTGCTTTTGGAGCAGTGATTTGCTAAGGCTTGGCTGGCCTCTGGCCATGTCTAGTGTTTTGGACCGAAGCTTTCTTTGGAAGCTTGGCTGGCTGTGAAGCCATGTCTAATTCCTGGACCGGAGTCTTAGACTAGCATTGCACTGATTCCTGGAATTCTCATTAAGAATTTTGATACCTTTTTCCACTTAATTTTCGAAAAACACAAAAAAAAAACAGAAAAATCATAAAATCCAAAAAAATTTCTTGTTTGAGTTTAGTGTCTCATCTTAAGTTTGGTGTCAATTGCATGCATTCATTCATATGTATTAAGGATTTTTCAAGTAATTCTTGATAATTTTCGTGCTCTGATCTTTGAATTCAATTGACTTGAGTGTTTTGTGTGTCTCATATGCATTTTCATCTTGTTAGTGTCAGTAGTATACAAACTGCTAAGTTTGGTATCTTGCATGCATTGTTATTTGATTTTTGTTGCATTTTGATTTTCCCTTAGTATAAAAAAAATCCAAAAATATTTTTAATTTGTGTCTTCTCAAGTCAATAATACAGAGAATTGAAGATTCAGAACATACAGCAGAGGAATTACACAGAAAAAGCTGGGCGTTCAAAACGCCCAGTGAAGAAGGACAGACTGGCATTTAAACGCCAGCCAGGGTACCTGGTTGGGCGTTTAACGCCCAAAAGGGTAGCATTTTGGGCGTTAAACGCCAGAATGTGCACCATTCTGGGCGTTTAACGCCAGGATGGCTAGAAGGGAAGATTTTGTTTTCAAATCAAATTTTTTCTAAGTTTTCAAAATCTTTTCAAAATCAAATCTTTTTCAAATCAATTTTTCAATCAAATCTTTTTCAAAACCAATTTCTTTCCATTTTTAAAGATACTTACTATCAATTAATGATTTGATTCAACATTTCAAGTATGTTACCTTTTCTGTTGAGAAAGGTTTAATGTTTGAATCATATCCTTTCTTGTTAGTCAAGTTTTTAATTTTCAAATCAAATCTTTTTAAAATGTTTTTCAAATCATATTTTCTCAATCACATCTTTTTAAAACTAATCATATCTTCTTAACCACATCTTTTTCAAAATAGTTTTCAATCAAATCTTTTTGATTTCTAATTTCAAAATCTTTTTCAAAAATCACTTTATTTCTTTCCCACTCTTCATTTCCGAAAATTAAGTAATGTTTTTCAAAAATGTTTTCAAATTTTCTACTTAATTTTCGAAAATCACTTCCCTCCTTCTCACATCCTTCTATTTATGGACTAACACTATCCCTTAATGCAAAATTCGAACTCCATCTCCTTTGATAAGTTCGAATTTTCTACTTCTGTCTTCTACTCTTCTTTTCCTCTGACACTTCAAGGAATCTCTATACTATGACATAGAGGATTCCACACTTCTTGTTCTCTTCTCTTTCTTATGAGCAGGAGCAAAGACAAAGGCATTCTTGTTGAGGCTGATCCTGAACTTGAAAGGACCTTGAAGAGAAAGCTCAGAGAAGCCAAAGCACAACTCTCTTTAGAGCACCTAACCGAATTCTTCAAAGAAGAAGAACAAATGGCAGCCGAAAACAACAACAATGCCAACAATGCAAGGAAGGTGCTGGGTGACTTTACTGCACCTACTCCCGACTTCTATGGGAGAAGCATCTCTATCCCTGCCATTAGAGCAAACAACTTTGAGCTTAAGCCTCAATTAGTTTCTCTAATGCAACAGAATTGCAAGTTCCATGGACTTCCACTGGAAGATCCTCATCAGTTTTTAGCTGAGTTCTTGCAAATCTGTGACACAGTCAAGACTAATAGGGTTGACCCTGAGGTCTACAGACTTATGCTATTCCCTTTTGCTGTAAGAGACAGAGCTAGAACATGGTTGGATTCTCAACCTAAAGAAAGCCTGGACTCTTGGGAAAAGCTAGTCAATGCCTTCTTGACAAAGTTCTTTCCACCTCAAAAATTGAGTAAGCTTAGAGTGGAAGTCCAAACCTTCAGACAGAAGGAAGGAGAATCCCTCTATGAAGCTTGGGAAAGATACAAACAATTAATCAGAAAGTGTCCCTCTGACATGCTTTCTAAATGGAGCATCATAGGTATTTTCTATGATAGTCTCTCTGAACTATCCAAGATGTCTCTGGATAGCTCTGCAGGAGGATCTCTTCATTTGAAGAAGACGCCTACTGAAGCTCAAGAACTGATTGAAATGGTTGCAAATAACCAATTCATGTACACTTCTGAAAGAAATCCTGTGAACAATGGGACTAGTCAGAAGAAAGGAGTTCTTGAGATTGACACTCTGAATGCCATATTGGCTCAGAACAAAATATTGACTCAACAAGTCAATATGATTTCTCAAAGTCTGTCTGGAATGCAAAATGCACCAAGCAGTACTAAGGAAGCTTCATCTGAAGAAGAAGCTTATGATCCTGAGAATCCTTCAATGGAAGAGGTGAATTACATGGGAGAACCCTATGGAAACACCTACAATCCTTCATGGAGGAATCATCCAAATCTTTCATGGAAAGATCAACAGAGACCTCAACAAGGTTTCAATAACAATAATGGTGGAAAAAACAGGTTTAGCAATAGCAAGCCTTTTCCATCATCTTCTCAGCAACAGACAGAGAGTGCTAAGTAGAATACTTCTGACTTAGCAACCATGGTCTCTGATCTAATCAAAACCACTCAAAGTTTCATGACTGAAACAAGGTCCTCCATCAGAAATTTGGAGGGACAAGTGGGTCAGCTGAGCAAGAAAATTACTGAACTCCCTCCTAGTACTCTCCCAAGCAATACAGAAGAAAATTCAAAAGGAGAGTGCAAGGCCATCAACATGGCCGAATTTTGGGAGGAAGGAGAGGCAGTGAACGCCACTGAGGAAGACCTCAATGGACGTCCACTGACCTCCAATGAGTTCCCCAATGAGGAACCATGGAAATCTGAGGCTCAACTTGAGACCATAGAGATCCCATTGGACTTACTTCTGCCATTCATGAGCTCTGATGAGTATTCTTCCTCTGAAGAGGATGAGTATGTCACTGAAGAGCAAGTTCCTAAATACCTTGGAGCAATCATGAAGCTAAATGACAAGTTATTTGGAAATGAGACTTGGGAGGATGAACCCCCTTTGCTCACCAAAGAACTGGATGACTTGTCTAGGCAGAAACTGCCTCAAAAGAGACAGGACCCTGGGAAGTTTTCAATACCTTGTACCATAGGCACCATGACCTTCAAGAAGGCCTTGTGTGACTTAGGGTCAAGTGTAAACCTCATGCCCCTCTCTGTAATGGAGAAATTAGGGATCTTTGAGGTGCAAGCTGCAAAAATCTCACTAGAGATGGCAGACAACTCAAGAAAACAAGCCTATGGACTTGTAGAGGATGTTCTGGTTAAGGTTGAAGACCATTACATCCCTACTGATTTCATAGTCCTAGAGACTGGGAAGTGCATGGATGAATCCATCATCCTTGGCAGACCTTTCCTAGCCACAGCAAGGGCTGTGATTGATGTTGATAGAGGAGAGTTGATCATTCAAGTGAATGAAGAATCCTTGGTGTTTAAGGCCCAAGGATATCCCTCTGTCATCATGGAGAGGAAGCATGAAGAGCTCCTCTCAAAACAGAGCCAAACAGAGCCCCCACAGTCAAACTCTAAGTTTGGTGTTGGGAGGCCACAACCAAACTCTAAGTTTGGTGTTGAACCCCCACATTCAAACTCTAAGTTTGGTGTTGGGAGGTTCCAACATAGCTCTGAGCATTTCTGAGGCTCCATGAGAGTCCTCTGTCAAGTTACTGACATTAAAGAAGCGCTTGTTGGGAGGCAACCCAATGTTATATTTTATCTATTTTATTTTGTTATTTTCTCTTTTTTGTAGGTTGATGATCATAAGAAGTCACAAAATCAATGAAAAAAGCAAAAACAGAATGAAAAACAGGAAGAAAAATAGCACACCCTGGAGGACGCACCCACTGGCGTTTAAACGCCAGTGAGGTTAGCTGTTGGGCGTTTAACGCCCAGTCTGGCACCATTCTGGGCGTTTAACGCCAGAAAGGGGCACCAGACTGGCGTTAAACGCCGGAGAAGGGCAAGAACCTGGCGTTAAACGCCAGAAATGGGCACCAGCCCGGCGTTTAACGCCAGAATTGGCTCAAAACGTGATTTTGAGTGCCATTTGGTGCAGGGATGACTTTTCCTTGACACCTCAGGATCCGTGGACCCCACAGGACCCCCACCTACCCTACCACACTCTCTCTTCTTCACCAATCACCTCAACACCTCTTCCCCAAAAACCCCTCACCTATCAAATCCCATCTTTCTCTTCACCACTCACATCCATCCTTCATAAAACCCCACCTACCCCACCATTCAAATTCAAACCACTTTCCCACCCAAACCCACCCTCAAGTAACCGAACATCCCTCTCCCCCTCTCCTATATAAACCCTCCTTCACTCCTTCATTTTCACACACCTTAAACACCATTTCTCTCCCCTTTGGCCGAATACAAAGCCATTCCCTTTCTCCTCATTCCTTCTTCTTCTACTCTCTTCTTTCTTCTTTTGCTCGAGGACGAGCAAACATTTTAAGTTTGGTGTGGTAAAAAGCATTGCTTTTTGTTTTTCCATAACCATTTATGGCATCCAAGGCTGAAGAAACCTCTAGAAAGAGGAAAGGGAAGGCAAAAGCTTCCACCTCCGAGTCATGGGAGATGGAAAGATTCATCTCAAGGGTGCATCAAGACCACTTCTATGAAGTTGTGGCCTTGAAGAAGGTGATCCCCGAGGTCCCTTTTTCACTCAAAAAGGGTGAATATCCAGAGATCCGACATGAGATCCGAAGAAGAGGTTGGGAAGTCCTTACCAACCCCATTCAACAAGTCGGAATCTTGATGGTTCAAGAGTTCTATGCCAATGCATGGATCACCAAGAACCATGACCAAACTGTGAACCCGAATCCAAAGAATTATCTTACTATGGTTCGGGGGAAATACTTGGATTTTAGTCCGGAGAGTGTGAGGGTGGCGTTCAACTTGCCTATGATGCAAGGAGATGAACACCCTTACACTAGAAGGGTCAACTTTGATCAAAGGTTGGACCAAGTCCTCACAGTCATATGTGAAGAAGGCGCCCAATGGAAGAGAGATTCAAGAGGAAAGCCGGTTCAATTGAGAAGGCATGACCTCAAACCCGTGGCTAGAGGATGGTTAGAGTTTATACAACGCTCAATCATTCCCACTAGCAACCGGTCCGAAGTTACCATAGACCGGGCTATCATGATCCATAGCATCATGATTGGAGAAGAAATAAAAGTTCATGAGGTTATAGCCCAAGAACTCTATAAGTGGGAGTTGACATAGAGGGAGACACCCCCATTGAGGAGGACAAGCCCATCACTAAGAAAAGGATGGAGCACACAAGAGATCCCACTCATCATGAGATCCCTGAGATTCCTCAAGGAATGCACTTTCCTCCACAAAACTATTGGGAGCAATTAAACACCTCCCTAGGAGAATTGAGTTCCAACATGGGACAACTAAGGGTGGAGCATCAAGAACACTCCATCATCCTCCATGAAATTAGAGAAGATCAAAGAATCATGAGAGAGGAGCAACAAAGACAAGGAAGAGACATTGAGGAGCTCAAGCACTCCATAGGATCTTCAAGAGGAAGGAAGAGCCGCCATCACTAAGGTGGACCCGTTCCTTGATTTCCTTGTTCTTTATTCTTCTGTTTTTCGAATTTTATGTGCTTATGTTTATCTATGTTTGTGTCTTGTGATCATTAGTGTCTTAGTGTCTATGCCTTAAAGTTATGAATGTCCTATGAATCCATCACCTTTCTTGAATAAAAACGTGCTTAAATTGAAAAAGAAAGAATTGCATGAATTTTGAATTTTATAACAGTTTAATTATTTTGATGTGGTGGCAATATTTTTGTTTTCTGAATGTATGCTTAAACAGTGCATATGTCTTTTGAATTTGTGGTTCATGAATGTTGGCTCTTGAAAGAATGATGAAAAAGGAGACATGTTACTGAGGATCTGAAAAATCATTAAAATGATGCTTGAAGCAAGAAAGAGCATTTCTATTCAAAAAAAAAAAAGAGAAAAAGAAAACGAAAAAAATAAAGAGAAGAAAGAAAGAGAAAGAAATAAAGTTGTGATCCAAGGAAATAAGAGTGTGCTTAAGAACCCTGGACACCTCTAATTGGGGACTTTAGCAAAGCTGAGTCACAATCTGAAAAGGTTCACCCAATTATGTGTCTGTGGCATGTATGTATCCGGTGGTAATACTGGAAGACAGAGTGCTTTGGGCCACAGCCAAGACTCAATAAGTAGCTTTGTTCAAGAATCATCATACTTTACTAGGAGAATCATTAACACTATCTGGATTCTAAGTTCCTAAAGAAGCCAACCATTCTGAATTTCAAAGGATAGAGTGAGATGCCAAAACTATTCAGAGGCAAAAAGCTAAAAGCCCCGCTCATCTAATTAATACTGATCTTCATAGATGTTTTTGGAATTCATTGCATATTCTCTTCTTTTTATCTTATTTGATTTTCAGTTGCTTGAGGACAAGCAACAATTTAAGTTTGGTGTTGTGATGAGCGGATAATTTGTATGCTTTTTGGCATTGTTTTTAGCATGTTTTTAGTATGATCTAGTTAGTTTTTAGTATATTTTTATTAGTTTTTAGTTAAAATTCACTTTTCTGGACTTTACTATGAGTTTGTGTGTTTTTCTGTGATTTCAAGTATTTTCTGGCTGAAATTGAGGGACCTGAGCAAAAATCTGATTCAGAGACTAAAATGGACTACAGATGCTGTTGGATTCTGACCTCCCTGCACTCGAAGTGGATTTTCTGGAGCTACAGAAGCCCAATTGGCGCGCTCTCAACGGCGTTGGAAAGTAGACATCCTGGGCTTTCCAGCAATATGTGATAGTCCATACTTTGCCCAAGATTTGATGGTCCAAACCGGCGTTCAAAGTCACCTTCAAGATTTCCAGCGTTAAACGCCGGAACTGGCACCCAAATGGGAGTTAAACGCCCAAACTGGCATAAAAGCTGGCGTTTAACTCCAAGAAGAGTCTCTACACGAAAATGCTTCATTGCTCAGCCCAAGCACACACCAAGTGGGCCCGGAAGTGGATTTTTATGTCATTTACTCATCTCTGTACACCTTAGGCTACTAGTTTTCTATAAGTAGGACCTTTTACTATTGTATTAGAGATCTTTCGATCATTGGAACTTTTTAATCATGTTTTTATGATTGAACCCTCTTTGGGAGGCTGGCCATTCGGCCATGCCTAGACCTTGTTCTTATGTATTTTCAACGGTGGAGTTTCTACACACCATAGATTAAGGTGTGGAGCTCTGCTGTACCTCGAGTATTAATGCAATTACTATTGTTCTTCCATTCAATTCCGCTTGTTCTTGTTCTAAGATATCACTTGTTCTTCAACTTGATGAATGTGATGATCCGTGACACTCATCATCATTCTCACCCATGAGCAAAGTGACTGACAACCACTCTTGTTCTACAAGCATAAGAGGCTCTAGTGAATATCTCTTGGATTCCTGATTGCACGATGCATGGTTGATCGCCTGACAACCGAGTGCTCGTCTGACAAACGAGCCAACCATTCCGTGAGATCAGAGTCTTCGTGGTATAGGCGAGAACTGATGGCAGCATTCAAGAGAATCCGGAAGGTCTAACCTTGTCTGTGGTATTCTGAGTAGGATTCAATGACTGAATGACTGTGACGTGCTTCAAACTCCTGAAGGCGGGGCGTTAGTGACAGACGCAAAAGAATCACTGGATTCTATTCCGGCCTGATTGAGAACCGACAGATGAATTCCGCTATGCTGTGACAGAGCATATGCAATCGCTTTCACTGAGAGGATGGGAGGTAGCCACTGACAACGGTGAAACCCTTGCTTAAGATTGCCATGGAAAGGAATAAGAAGGATTGGATGAAGACAATAGGAAAGCAGAGAGACGGAAGGGAAGGCATCTTCATGCGCTTATCTGAAGTTCCTACCAATGAATTACATAAGTATCTCTATCTTTATCTTTGTGTTATTTTCGTTCATCACCATTACTATTTGAGTTTGCCTGACTAAGATTTACAAGATGACCATAGCTTGCTTCAATACTAACAATCTCCGTGGGATCGACCCTTACTCGCGTAAGGTTTATTACTTGGACGACCCAGTGCACTTGCTGGTTAGTTGTGCGAAGTTGTGTAATGCCATGGTATTGAACACCAAGTTTTTGGGGTTCATGACCGGGGATTATGAGAGTTGTGAAAAAGTATTGTTCACAATTTCGCCCTACCAGAATCCAAAAGGAGAGTGCAAGGCCATCAATATGGCCGAATTTGGAGAGGAGGAAGAGGCAGTGATCGCCACTGAGGAAGAGCTCAATGGACGTCCACTGGCCTCCAATTAGTTCCCTAATGAGGAACCATGGGAATCTGAGGCTCACACTGAGACCATTGAGATTCCATTGGATTTACTTCTGCCATTCATGAGCTCTGATGAGTATTCTTCCTCTGAAGAGGACGAAGATGTCACTGAAGAGCAAGTTGCTAAGTACCTTGGAGCAATCATGAAGCTAAATGACAAGTTATTTGGTAATGAGACTTGGGAGGATAAACCCCCTTTGCTCACCAAAGAACTGGATGACTTGACTAGGCAGAAATTACCTCAAAAGAGACAGGACCCTAGGAAGTTCTCAATACCTTGTACATTAGGCACCATGACCTTCGAGAAGGCTCTGTGTGACCTAGGGTCAAGCATAAACCTCATGCCTCTCTCTGTAATGGAGAAGCTGGGGATCTTTGAGGTACAAGCTGCAAGAATCTCACTAGAGATGGCAGACAATTCAAGAAAACAAGCTTATGGACTAGTAGAGGATGTTCTGGTAAAGATTGAAGACCATTACATCCCTGCTGATTTTATAGTCCTAGAGACTGGGAAGTGCATGGATGAATCCATCATCCTTGGCAGACCCTTCCTAGCCACAGCAAAGGCTGTGATTGATGTTGACAGAGGAGAATTGATCATTCAAGTGAATGAAGAATCCTTTGTGTTTAAGGCTTAAGGATATCCCTCTGTAACCATGGAGAGGAAGCATGAAGAGCTTCTCTCAAAAACAGAGTCAAACAGAGTCCTCACAGTCAAACGCTAAGTTTGGTGTTGGGAGGCCACAACCAAATTCTAAGTTTGGTGTTGAACCCCCACATTCAAACTCTAAGTTTGGTGTTGGGAGGTTCCAACATTGCTCTGAACATCTGTGAGGCTCCATGAGAGCCCATTGTCAAGCTACTGACATTAAAGAAGCGCTTGTTGGGAGGCAACCCAATGTTATATTTTCCTTTTGTTATTTTGTGTTTTCTGTAGGTTGATGATCATGTGAAGTCACAAAAACAATTGAAAAAGCAAAAACAGAATGAAAAATAGAATGAAAAACAATACACCCTGGAGGAAAAACTTGCTGGCGTTTAAACGCCAGTAAGGGCAGCAAATGGGCATTTAATGCCCAGTCTGGCACCATTCTGGGCGTTTAACACCAGAAAGAGGCACCAGACTGGCGTTTAATGCCAGGAATGGGCAAGAAGCTGGCGTTAAATGCCAGAAAGCGGCAGCAGCCCGGCATTTAACGCCAGGATTGGTAGAAAGGGCATTTTTGCACGCCACTTGGTGCAGGGATGAGCTATCCTTGACACCTCAGGATCTGTGGACCCCACAGGATCCCCACCTACCCCACCACTCTCTCTCTTCTTCACCCATTCACCAATCACCTCAACACCTCTTCCCCAAAAATCCCTCACCTATCAAATCCCACTATTCTCTTCACCACTCACATCCATCCTTCATAAAACCCCACCTACCTCACCATTCAAATTCAAACCACTTTCCCTCCCAAACCCACCCATACATGACCGAACCCTACACCCCCTCTCCACTCCTATATAAACCCATCTTCACTCCTTCATTTTCACACAACCTAAACACTACTTCTCCCCCTTGGCCGAACCACAAAGCAACCTCCATCTCCTCTATTTCTTCTTCTTCTACTCTCTTCTTCCTTCTTTTGCTCGAGAACGAGCAAACCTTCTAAGTTTGGTATGGTAAAAGCATTGCTTTTTGTTTTTCCATAACCATTTATGGCATCTAAGGCCAGAGAAACCTCTAGAAAGAGGAAAGGGAAGGCAAAAGCTTCCACCTCCGAGTCATGGGAGATGGAGAGATTCATCTCAAGGGTGCATCAAGACCACTTCTATGAAGTTGTGGCCATGAAGAAAATGATCCCCGAGGTCCCTTTCAAACTCAAAAAGAGTGAATATCCGGAGATCTGACATGAGATCCGAAGAAGAGGTTGGGAAGTTCTTACCAACCCCATTCAACAAGTCAGAATCTTAATGGTTTAAGAGTTCTATGCCAATGCATGGATCACCAAGAACCATGATCAAAGTGTGAACCCGGACCCAAAGAATTGGCTTACAATGGTTCGGGGGAAATGCTTAGATTTTAGTCCAGAAAATGTAAGGTTGGCATTCAACTTGCCCATGATGCAAGGAGATGAACACCCTTACACTAGAAGGGTCAACTTTGATCAAAGGTTAGACCAAGTCCTCATAGACATTTGTGAAGAAGGCGTTTAATGGAAGAGAGATTCAAGAGGGAAGCTGGTTCAACTGAGAAGGCATGACCTCAAGCCCGTAGCTAGGGGATGGTTGGAGTTTATCCAACGCTCAATCATTCCCACTAGCAACCGGTCCGAAGTTACTATAGACCGGGCTATCATGATTCATAGCATCATGATTGGAGAGGAAATAGAAGTTCACGAGGTTATATCCCAAGAACTTTATAAGGTGGCGGACAAGTCCTCTACCTTAGTAAGGTTAGCCTTCCCTCATCTCATTGGTCACCTATATTATTCAGTCAGAATTGACATAGAGGGAGACGTCCTCATTGATGAAGACAAGCCCATCACTAAGAAGAGGATGGAGCAAACTAGAGATCCCACTCATGGACATGAGGAGATTCCTCATCATGAAATCCCTGAGATGCCTCAAGGGATGCACTTTCCTCCACAAAATTATTGGGAGCAAATCAACACCTCCCTAGGAGAATTGAGTTCCAACATGGGACAATGATGAGCGGATATTTTATACGCTTTTTGGGGGTAATTTCATGTAGATTTTAGCATGTTTCAGTTAGTTTTTAGTAAAATAATATTAGTTTTTAGGCAAAAATCATATTTCTGAACTTCACTATGAGTTTGTGTGTTTTTCTGTGATTTCAGGTATTTTCTGGCTGAAATTGAGGGAGCTGAGCAAAAATCTGACTTAGGCTGAAAAAGGACTGCTGATGCTGTTGGATCCTGACCTCCCTGCACTCGAAATGGATTTTCTGGAGCTACAGGAGTCCAATTGGCGCGCTCTCAACGGCGTTGGAAAGTAGACATCTAGGGCTTTCCAGCAATATATAATAGTTCATACTTTGCGCGAGGATAGACGACGTAACTTGGCGTTAAACGCCAAGTTCATGCTGCTGTCTGGAGTTAAACGCCAGAAAAACGTCATGATCCGGAGTTGAACGCCCAAAACACGTCATAACCTGGAGTTTGACGCCAAGAAAGGCCTTCACACGTGGAAAGCTTTAGTCTCAGCCCCAGCACACACCAAGTGGGCCCCAGAAGTGGATTTCTGCACCAATTATCTTAGTTTATTCATTTTCTGTAAACCTAGGTTACTAGTTTACTATTTAAACAACTTTTACAGACATTTCTTGTACCTCATGACATTTTCAGATCTGAATTACATACTTTGTGACGGCATGAGTCTCTAAACTCCATTGTTGGGGGTGAGGAGCTCTGCAGCGTCTCAATGATTTAATACAATTCCTTTGTTTTCCATTCGAACACGCTTGTTCTTATCTAAGATGTTTATTCGCGCTTAACCGTGGAGAAGGTGATGATCTGTGACACTCATCACCTTCCTCAATCCATGAACGTGTGCCTGACAACCACCTCCGTTCTACATCAGACTGAATGAACATCTCTTAGATTCCCCAACAGAATCTTCGTGGTATAAGCTAGGTAGATGGCGGCATTCATGAGAATGCGGAAAGTCTAAACCTTGTCTGTGGTATTCCGAGTAGGATTCCGGGATTGAATGACTGTGACGTGCTTCAAACTCCTGAGGGCTGGGCGTTAGTAACAGACGCAAAAGAATCAATGGATTCTATTCCAACCTGATTGAGAACCGACAGATGATTAGCCGTGCTGTGACAGAGCATAGGAACGTTTTCACTGAGAGGATGGGAAGTAGCCACTGACAACGGTGACACCCTACATAGAGCTTGCCATGGAAGGAACCTGCGTGTGAGAAGAGGATTTCAAGGAAGAGTTGAAGTCAGAGGACAAAGCATCTCCAAAACTCCAACATATTCCCCAGTACTGCAAATCAAAGTAACATTGTTCCCTCTTTTATTTTTATAATCAAATCTAGTAATTTCACTTTTAATCCAAATAATCCTTGTTGACATCCTGACTAAGATTAATAAAATAAATATTGATTGCTTCAAACCAATAATCTCTGTGGATTCGACCCTTACTCACGTAAGGTATTACTTGGACGACCCAGTACACTTGCTGGTTAGTTGAACGGAACTGTGAAAAGAAAGTAATCAGTTAGTTAAATTAGTTCTCTTTGGCACATGCCAAGGAGCCATTAATTAAGAATCACAATTTCGTCCACCAAGTTTTTGGCGCCGTTGCCGGGGATTATTGAGTTTGGACAATTGAAGGCTTATTTTATTTCTTAGATTAGGAATAATTTATTTTTATTTTTATTGTTATAGAGTCATTAAATCAATATTGATAGGATAGTTTCTTTTCAAAAAATTTCTTTTCAAAAATTTTATTTTTCTTAATTAAGTGTTAACTTTTCGTGAGTTGAGTGTCTTATTCTAAGTTTGGTGTTGATTGCATGTTTTATGTGTTCTTTGAAAATTTCGTGTTAGTGTTCTTGGTTCTTCCTTGATCTTTAAGTTGTTCTTGATAATTGGTTATACCCTTTGGAACCTTTTTCAAAAATAATTTTTCTTGGATTGAATCTTGTGCCAAACTTTAAGTTTGGTGTTTTCTTGTTAATCTTTTTTATAATTTTCGAAAATCTTCTTAAAGTTTTCTAAAAATTTTAAGTTTGGTGTTCTTTCTTTTGTTCTTGGTGTTCTTGTGAATCTTCAAGGTGTTCTTGAGTTTTTCTTGTGTTTTGATCTTAAAATTTTTAAGTTTGGTGTTCCTTGGTGTTTTCCCTCCAACAATTTTCGAAAATAAGGAGCATTAGATCTAAAAATTTTAAGTCTTGTGTCTTTTGCGTGTTTTTCTCTTTCATCACAAAATTCAAAATTCAAAAAAATTTTATATTTTCCAACTACTTTTTCGATTTTTTTTTTAAATTTTTAGATTTTAATTTCAATTTTTTTTTCGAAAAAAAAAATATATATATATATATATTTTTAACTTCTTTTTATTTATTCCATTCTTATTTATTCCCTTACTATAAAATAAATAATTCTCAACATATAAATTCTCAACTTGTATTCAATCATGGAAGCAAGTAGGAATGAACAGTCCAAGAGGACTCTGGGGTCATATGCTAACCCCACTACTGCTTCATATGGGAGTAGTATCTGTATACCCTCCATTGGAGTTAGTAGCTTTGAGCTGAATCCTCAGCTCATTATCATGGTGCAGCAAAACTGCCAGTATTCTGGTCTTCCACATGAAGAACCTACAGAGTTTCTGGCACAATTTCTGCAATTTGCTGATACAGTACATGATAAGGAAGTAGATCAGGATGTCTACAGATTATTACTGTTTCCATTTGCTGTGAAAGATCAAGCTAAGAGGTGGTTAAATAACCAGCCTAAGAACAGCATAAAAACATGGAAACAGCTGTCAAAAAAATTCCTGAATCACTATTTCCCTCCAAAACGGATGACACAGCTAAGGCTAAGCATCCAAGGCTTCAAACAAGGAGATAATGAATCCCTTTATGATGCCTGGGAGAGATACAGAGAGATGCTAAGAAAATGCCCCTCTGAAATGTTTTCAGAATGGGTGCAATTAGACATCTTCTACTATGGGCTTACAGAAAAAGCTCAGATTTCCCTAGACCACTCAGCTGGTGGATCTATACATATGAGAAAAACAATTGAAGAAGCCCAAGAGCTTATTGATACAGTTGCCAGAAATCAGCATCTGTACCTAAGCAGTGAATCTTCCATGAAAGAAGAAGCTAAAACAGTAACTGCTGAACTCAGTCCGGTGGATCAGGCTAATGAATTTAATCAGCAATTAGATTTTCTAACTCAGCAGCTAGCCGAATTCAAGGAAATATTACAGGAAACAAGAATGGCTAACAGGAACATAGAAGTGCAATTAAAACAGACAGAAAAGCAACTGTCAAAACAAATAGCAGATGAATGCCAAGCAGTTCAATTAAGAAGTGGGAAAACATTAAATACCTCACTTCAAAGCAGCAAGAAGACAGGAAATGAACAAATAGCTACTCAAAATCCCTCTGAGGACAGGCAGAGCCCAGAAAGGGATAAAGCTGGCGCTGAACGCCCAGACCATGCTCATTCCTGGCGTTCAACGCCAGAAACAAGCATGGATTTGGCGTTGAACGCCCAAAAGGAACATGGTTCTGGCGTTCAAACGCCAGTAACAAGCAAGGAGGTGGCGTTTAACGCCACCCCAGCTTCCACCCCTGGTATTCAAATGCCAGTGGGTGATCAGTCACATACAAGTACTGATAACAACCCTTCTAAAAAGGCTTCCCAACCCACTTCTGTAGGTAATAAACCTGCAGCAACTAAGGTTGAGGAATACAAAGCCAAAATGCCTTATCCTCAAAAACTCCGCCAAGCGGAACAGGATAAGCAATTTGCCCACTTTGCAGACTATCTCAGGACTCTTGAAATAAAGATTCCGTTTGCAGAAGCACTTGAGCAAATACCTTCTTATGCTAAGTTCATGAAAGAGATCTTAAGCCATAAGAAGGATTGGAGGGAAACTGAAAAAGTTTACCTCACTGAGGAATGCAGTGCAGTCATTCTGAAAAGCTTACCTGAGAAGCTTAAAGATCCTGGGAGCTTTATGATACCATTCACATTAGAAGGTGTTTGTACCAAGCAAGCTTTATGCGATCTTGGGGCAAGTATCAACCTAATACCTGCATCTACTATCAGAAAGCTTGGTTTGACTGAAGAAATCAAACCAACCAGGATATGTCTTCAACTTGCTGATGGCTCCATTAAATACCCATCAGGCGTGATTGAAGACATGATTGTCAAGGTTGGGCCATTTGCCTTTCCTACTGACTTTGTGGTGCTGGAAATGGAGGAGCACAAGAGTGCAACTCTCATTCTAGGAAGACCTTTCCTAGCAACTGGCCGAACCCTCATTGATGTCCAAAAAGGGGAAGTGACCTTGAGAGTCAATGAGGAGGAGTTCAAGTTGAATGTTGTTAAAGCCATGCAACATCCAGACAACCCAAATGACTGCATGAGTGTTGATATTATTGACTCTCTAGTAAGAGAGGTCAATATGGCTGAGAGTCTCGAATCAGAGCTGGAGGACATCTTTAAAGATGTTCAGCCTGATTTGGAGGAATCAGAGAAGATAATGGAACCTCTGAAAATCCCTCAAGAAGAGGAGAAACCTCCAAAACCCGAGCTCAAACCATTACCACCATCCCTAAAATATGCATTTCTGGGAGAAGGTGAAACCTTTCCTGTAATTATAAGCTCTACCTTAGAGCCACAGGAAGAGGAAGCACTAATTCAAGTGCTAAGGACGCACAAGACAGCTCTTGGGTGGTGCATTAGTGATCTTAAGGGCATTAGCCCAGCCAGATGCATGCACAAAATCTTGTTGGAGGATGACGCCAAGCCAGTGGTTCAACCACAAAGGCGGCTGAACCCAGCTATGAAAGAAGTGGTGCAAAAAGAGGTCACTAAATTACTAGAGGCTGGGATTATTTATCCTATTTCTGACAGCCCCTGGGTGAGCCCTGTCCAAGTTGTCCCTAAGAAGGGTGGCATGACAGTGGTTCATAATGAAAAAAATGAATTGGTTCCTACAAGGACAGTTACAGGGTGGCGTATGTGCATTGATTACAGAAGGCTCAATACAGCCACCAGAAAGGATCATTTTCCTTTACCATTCATAGACCAGATGCTAGAAAGACTAGCAAGTCATGAATACTACTGCTTCCTGGATGGATATTCAGGTTATAATCAAATTGCAGTAGATCCCCAGGATCAGGAGAAAACAACATTCACATGCCCATCTGGAGTATTTGCATACAGAAGGATGCCATTTGGCCTGTGCAATGCACCTGCAACCTTTCAGAGGTGCATGCTCTCAATTTTCTCTGATATGGTGGAAAAATTTCTGGAAGTCTTCATGGATGACTTTTCAGTATTTGGAGACTCATTCAGCTCCTGCCTTAACCATTTAGCACTTGTTCTGAAAAGATGCCAAGAGACTAACTTGGTTTTAAACTGGGAAAAATGTCACTTTATGGTGACTGAAGGAATTGTCCTTGGGCACAAAATTTCGAACAAGGGAATAGAGGTGGACCAAGCTAAGGTAGAAGTAATTGAAAAATTACCACCACCTGCTAACGTTAAGGCAATCAGAAGCTTTCTGGGGCATGCAGGATTCTATAGGAGGTTTATAAAGGATTTTTCAAAAATCGCCAAACCTCTGAGCAACCTGCTAGCTGCAGACACGCCATTTATCTTTGATAAAGAGTGTCTGCAGGCATTTGAGACTCTGAAAGCTAAATTGGTTACAGCACCAATCATCTCTGCACCAGACTGGACATTACCATTTGAACTGATGTGTGATGCCAGTGACCATGCCATTGGTGCAGTGTTGGGACAAAGGCATGACAAGCTTCTGCATGTCATTTACTATGCCAGCCGTGTGCTAAATGATGCACAGAAGAATTACACAACCACAGAAAAAGAGCTACTTGCAGTGGTTTACGCCATTGACAAATTCAGATCCTACTTAGTAGGATCAAAAGTGATTGTGTACACTGATCATGCTGCTCTTAAATATTTACTCACAAAGCAGGATTCAAAACCCAGACTCATCAGATGGGTGTTGCTTCTGCAAGAGTTTGATATAGAAATAAGAGACAGAAAAGGGACAGAGAATCAAGTAGCAGATCACCTGTCCCGGATAGAGCCAGTGGAAGGGGCGTCCCTCCCTCTCACTGAAATTTCTGAAACCTTTCCAGATGAGCAACTACTAGCCATCCAGGAAGTGCCATGGTTTGCAGACATTGCAAACTACAAGGCAGTAAGATTCATACCCAAAGAGTACAGTAAGATGCAATCAAAGAAATTAATCACAGATGCAAAGTACTATCTTTGGGATGAACCATATCTCTTTAAGAGATGTGCAGACGGAGTAATCCGTAGATGTGTGCCTCAAGAAGAAGCACAGAAGATCCTTTGGCATTGCCATGGATCACAGTATGGAGGACATTTTGGAAGTGAACGAACAGCCATAAGAGTCCTCCAAAGTGGCTTCTACTGGCCTACTCTCTATAAAGACTCCCGAGCATTTGTGCTTAACTGTGATAGTTGCCAAAGATCAGGCAACCTGCCTCACAGTTATGCCATGCCTCAACAAGGAATCTTGGAGATTGAGTTGTTTGATGTATGGGGCATTGACTTCATGGGACCTTTCCCACCATCATACTCAAACACCTATATTCTGGTGGCAGTGGATTATGTATCCAAATGGGTGGAGGCTATTGCAACACCCACTAATGACACTAAAACAGTGTTAAAATTCCTCCAGAAACATATCTTCAGCAGATTTGGTATCCCTAGAGTGTTAATCAGTGATGGGGGCACTCATTTCTGTAATAAACAGCTCTACTCTGCTCTAGTACGTTATGGAGTCAACCACAGGGTGGCTACTCCATATCACCCACAAACTAATGGGCAGGCTGAAGTCTCAAATAGAGAACTTAAAAGAATCCTGGAACGGACTGTAATTAACCGTAGAAAGGATTGGGCAAGAAGCTTGGATGATGCTCTATGGGCATACAGAACAGCATTTAAGACCCCTATAGGGACCTCTCCGTACCAACTGGTGTATGGAAAGGCATGTCACTTGCCAGTGGAACTGGAACACAAGGCCTATTGGGCAACCAGATTCCTGAACCTTGATGCCAAGTTAGCTGGAGAAAAACGATTACTCCAGTTAAATGAGCTAGAGGAATTTAGACTCAATGCTTTCGAAAATGCAAAAATTTACAAAGAGAAAGCAAAAAGATGGCATGATAAGAAATTGTCATCCAGAGTCTTTGAGCCAGGACAGAAAGTTCTGTTATTTAATTCAAGGCTCAAATTATTCCCTGGAAATTAAAATCCCGGTGGAGAGGTCCATATGTAATCACAAGCGTATCACCATATGGATACATGGAACTTCAGGATAGTGACTCTAACAAAAAGTTCATTGTTAATGGACAAAGAGTTAAACACTATCTTGAAGGTAATCTCGAGCAAGAATGCTCAAAACTGAGACTTAATTGAAGATCAGTGATAGTCCAGCTAATGACATTAAAGAAGCGCTTGCTGGGAGGCAACCCAGCCATGTACAAAGTTTAATTACTAATTAAATAAATTTTCTTTCTTTACAGGTTTAGGTCTAAGTATCTTCAAAGGTGAAATAGCAAATTTACTGAAGTCCCAAGAGTTACAGAGAAATTTGGAAGCTCACTGGCATGAAAAAGCCAGTAAGAAACACTTTGGGCGTTAAACGCCCAAAAGAAGCACCTACTGGGCGTTTAACGCCAGTAAGGGTAGCCTTCTGGGCGTTAAACGCCAGAAAGGAGCATCTTCTGGGCGTTAAACGCCAGAAAGATGCACCTTCTGGGCGTTTAACGCCAATCTGCTAGCATTCTGGGCGTTTAGAAAAACGCCCAGTAAAGAAGGACTTCCTGGCGTTCAACGCCAGAAAGAAGCATCACATGGGCGTTGAACGCCCAGGAGAAGCAACATGTGGGTGTTAAACGCCCAAACCATGCACCAATTGGGCGTTTAACGCCAGGATGGTGGGAGGAGGTACAATTTCGTTTTTCTTTGCATTTTTTTTAAAATTTTTATGTTTCAACTCTTGATTTCTTGCATAAACATATTTCAAATTATCACTTTCAATTCCAAAAGTTTATCCTAATTTCTAAAATCCAATGATTGCAAATATTTTAGATTTATCTTAACCCAAAAGAACAAATGGCTTTCCAATTCAATCCATCATCTTTTCAAATTTGTTTTCAACACATCAATTATCTTTTACAATCTTTTTCAAAATTAAATTTCAAATCCATCTATTAAATTATAATTCATATCTTTTTCTTTTCAAAATTATATCTTTTTCTGATCATATCTTTTAAAATCATATCTTCTATCTTATCTCTTTCTTATTTTTTTTTTCGAAAATTTTTCCCACCCCCTCCCTATTTATTGTGTTCGGCGTCCCCTCACCATCACCATTCCACAATTGCTCTCCTTCTATCCATCTTCTTTCTTCTCCTTTGCTTGAGGACAAGCAAAACTCTAAGTTTGGTGTGCTTATCCGTGATCACAAAAATATACTCACTTAAGATCATGGCTCCTAAAGGAAAGCAAACCACCCCAAGAGGGAAGAAAGAAAGCGCTCCAAAGCCACTTTGGAATCAAGGGAAGTTCTTAACTAAAGAACATTCAGACCATTACTACAAGATAATGAGTCACAGATCAGTGATCCCGGAAGTCAGATTTGATCTGAAAGAAGATGAATATCCGGAGATCCAAGAGCAAATTCGAAACAGGAATTGGGAAATTCTGGCCAATCCTGAAACGAGAGTGGGGAAGAACATGGTTCAGGAATTTTATGCTAATCTATGGCAGACGGAAAGGCAAAGAATCATTGGAGCTGCTCTCTTTGACCATAAGACCCTAGTCAGAGGGAAGATCATTCATACCAATTCTGACAGGATCAGGGAGATATTCAAGATTCCTCAACTGAAAGATGACCCAGACTCCTTTAATAGGAGAATGATGAGGGTCAATAAAGGGCTGGACAAGGTTCTGGAGGACATATGCATCCCTGGAGCCAAGTGGACTACAAGTACAACTGGCATCCCAGTTCAACTCAAAAGAGAAGATCTAAAACCAGTAGCCAGAGGCTGGCTGGATTTCATTAGTCGTTCCATATTGCCCACCAGCAACCATTCTGAAATTACCATCAAAAGAGCTGTCATGATTCACTGCATCATGTTGGGAAAAGAAGTGGAAGTCCATCAGCTGATCTCCTGTGAGCTATATAAAATAGCAAACAGGAATTCTAAGGACGCCAAATTGGCTTATCCAAGCCTAATTTCTATGCTTTGCAAAGATGCTGGAGTAAAGATGGGAATAACTGAATATATCCCAATTGAAAAGCCCATTACTGGAACATCAATGATCAGGCAACAGCAACAAGAGGATCCTGCCAGAAGAAGAGCACAAGAAGCCCTCCCAGAACTGCCCCAATTCGAATATTGGGAACAGCTTGAGGCTTCTATCTCCAGATTGCAAGAAGCTATGGATCAAATAAAGGAAGAACAGAATAATCAAGGTAGCATGATTTGCAAACTGCTCAAAGAACAAGAAGAGCAAGGGCGTGATATAAGGGAGCTGAAGCGCCAAAAATTAATCCTTGAACCACACCCCAAAGAATTAGAGGAGCATCCACTCCTCAAAACAACAGGTTGCTGAGTTCCAATTTTCTGTTTTAACTTAGTGATAATTATTCCTTTTAGAAATTGACCTTAGAAGATATTTAGTAGTAATTAGTATGTCTATTTTGATTTTATTTCCAATTAAGTTATAATTTATTTTTCTCATCATCATTAGGCATGAATAAAGTAGTAGATTTTCTTTTAGAATAAAGAAGTAATTTATATTTTTCGAGTTCTTAATAAATAAAATTATAATTAATTATATGTGGTGGCAATACTTTTTGTTCTCTGAATGAATGCTTGAACAGTGCATAATATGTACTTTGAATTTGATGAATATTGGTTCCTGAAAGGATGAGGAACACGAAAAATATTGTTGATAATCTGAAAAATCATGAAATTGATTCTTGAAGCAAGAAAAAGCAGTCAAAAAAAAAAACACAATATTCACAAGCCATGGGAACTAGCCAAGAATAAAAAGGATCCAAGGCTTTGAGCATCAATGGATAGGAGGGCCCAAGGAAATAAAATCCAGGCCTAAGCGGCTAAACCAAGCTGTCCCTTACCATGTGCTTGTGTCATGAAGGTCCAAGTGAGAAGCTTGAGACTGAGTGGTTAAAGTCGTGATCCAAAGCAAAAGAGTGTGCTTAAGAGCTCTGGACACCACTGACTGGGGACTCTAGCAAAGCTGAGTCATAATCTGAAAAGGTTCACCCAGTTATGTGTCTGTGGCATTTATGTATCTGGTGGTAATACTGGAAGACAAAGTGCTTAGGCCACAGCCAGACTCATAAAATAACTGTGTTCAAGAATCAACATACTACACTAGGAGAGTCAACAATACTATCTGAATCTGAGTTCCTAAGGATGCCAATCATTCTGAAAATTTAAAGATACAGGGAGATGCCAAAACTATTCAGAGACAAAAAGCTACAAGCCCCGCTCATCTAATAAGAATCTGAGCCTCATTTAAAACTCGAGAATATTATTATTTCTTTATTTCTGTTAGAACCTATTTTATTCATCTAGTTGCTTGAGGACAAGCACAGTTTAAGTTTGGTGTTGTGATGAGCGGATATTTTATACGCTTTTGGGGGTAATTTCATGTAGATTTAGCATGTTTCAGTTAGTTTTTAGTAAAATAATATTAGTTTTTAGGCCAAAATCATATTTCTGGACTTCACTATGAGTTTGTGTATTTTTCTATGATTTCAGGTATTTTCTGGCTGAAATTGAGGGAGCTGAGCAAAATCTGACTTAGGCTGAAAAAGGACTGCTGATGCTGTTGGATCCTGACCTCCCTGCACTCGAAATGAATTTTCTGGAGCTACAGGAGTCCAATTGGTACGCTCTCAACGGCGTTGGAAAGTAGACATCCAGGGCTTTCCAGCAATATATAATAGTCCAAACTTGCGCGAGGATAGACGACGTAACTTGGCGTTAAACGCCACGTTCATGCTGCTGTCTGGAGTTAAACGCCAGAAAAACGTCATGATCCGGAGTTGAACGCCCAAAACACGTCATAACCTGGAGTTTGACGCCAAGAAAGGCCTTCACACGTGGAAAGCTTTAGTCTCAGCCCCAGCACACACCAAGTGGGCCCCAGAAGTGGATTTCTGCACCAATTATCTTAGTTTATTCATTTTCTGTAAACCTAGGTTACTAGTTTACTATTTAAACAACTTTTACAGACATTTCTTGTACCTCATGACATTTTCAGATCTGAATTACATACTTTGTGACGGCATGAGTCTCTAAACTCCATTTGGGGGTGGAGCTCTACAGCGTCTCGATGATTTAATACAATTCCTTTGTTTTCCTCGAAACGCTTGTTCTTATCTAAGATTTATTCGCGCTAACCGTGAGAAGTGATGATCCGTGCACTCATCACCTTCCTCATCATGAACGTTGCTGATGTCCATGTAATACC